>NW_027490197.1:300000-487347 GCF_050948175.1 Xylocopa sonorina
ATTTCCTTGCAGGGAAGTGTCGCATTTACATTAATTTGAAGTGTAGACGAGGAATACATAACACTTCGCAAATCATATTATACCTTGCCATGAAACATAGAAATGAGATGCGATATCGCGTTTTAAGAAGCAGCAGAAATCCATTGCTACGATACGTAGACATCTGCAAACGCTATTTCCTTGCAAGAAAGAGTCGCATTTACATTCATTTGAAATGTAGACGAGGAATACATAACACTCCGCAAATCATATTATATCTTACCATGAAACATAGGAATGAGATCCGATATCGCGTTTTAAGAAGCATTAGAACACTATTGCTACGACAGGTAGACATTTGCAAACGCTATTTCCTTGCAAGGAAGTGTCGCATTTACATTCATTTGAAGTGTAGACGAGGAATACATGACACTCCGCAAATCATATTATATCTTACCATGAAACATAGGAATGAGAGGTGATATCGCGTTTTAAGAATCATAAGAACTCTATTGCTACGATACGTAGACATCTGCAAACGCTATTTCCATGCAGGGAAGTGTCGCATTTACATTCATTTGAAGTGTAGACGAGGAATACATGACACTTCGCAAATCATATTATATCTTACCATGAATCATAGAAGTGAGATGCGATATCGCGTTTTAAGAAGCAACAGAAATCCATTGCTACGATACGTAGATATCTGCAAACGCTATTTCCTTGCAAGAAAGTGTCGCATTTACATTCATTTGAAGTGTAGACGAGGAATACATAACACTTCGCAAATCATGTTATATCTTACCATGAAACATAGAAATGAGATCCGATATCGCGTTTTAAGAATCATAAGAACACTATTGCTACGATACGTAGACATCTGCAAACGCTATTTCCTTGCAACGAAGTGTCGCATTTACATTCATTTGAAGCCTGGACGAGGAATACATGACACTTCGCAAATCATATTATATCTTACCATGAAACATAGAAATGAGATGCGTTATCGCGTTTTAAGGAGCATCAGAAATTCATTGCTACGATACGTAGACATCTGCAAACGCTATTTCCTTGCAAGAAAGTGTCGCATTTACATTCATTTGAAGCGTGGACGAGGAATACATGACACTTCGCAAATCATATTATATCTTACCATGAAACATAGAAATGAGATGCGTTATCGCGTTTTAAGAAGCATCAGAAATCCATTGCTACGATGAGTAGACATCTGCAAACGCTATTTCCATGCAGGGAAGTGTCGCATTTACATTCATTTGAAGTGTAGACGAGGAATACATGACACTTCGCAAATCATATTATATCCTACCATGAAACATAGAAATGAGATGCGATATCGCGTTTTAAGAAGCATTAGAACTCTATTGCTACGATACGTAGACATCTGCAAACGCTATTTCCTTGCAAGGAAGTGTCGCATTTACATTCATTTGAAGTGCAGACGAGGAATACATAACACTTCGCAAATCATATTATATCTTACCATGAAACATAGAAATGAGATCCGATATCGCGTTGTAAGAATCATAAGAACTCTATTGCTACGATACGTAGACATCTGCAAACGCTATTTCCTTGCAGGGAAGTGTCGCATTTACATTCATTTGAAGTGTAGACGAGGAATACATGACACTTCGCAAATCATATCATATCTTACCATGAAACGTAGAAATGAGATGCGATATCGCGTTTTAAGAATCATAAGAACTCTATTGCTACGATACGTAGACATCTGCAAAAGCTATTTCCTTGCAAGGAAGTGTCGCATTTACTTTCATTTGAATCGTAGACGAGGAATGCATAACACTTCGCAATGAATATTATATCTTATCTTGAAACATAGATATGAGATGCGATATCGCGTTTTAAGAATCATATGAACTCTATTGTTACGATACGTAGACATCTCCAAACGCTATTTCCTTGCAAGGAAGTGTCGCATTTACATTCATTTGAATCGTAGACGAGGAATGCATAACACTTCGCAATGAATATTATATCTTATCATGAAACATAGATATGAGATAAAATATCTCGTTTTAAGAAGCATTTGAACTCTATTGCTTCGATACGTAGACATCTGCAAACGCAATTTCCTTGCAAGTGTCGCATTTACATTCATTTGAAGTGTAGACGAGGAATACATGACACTTCGCAAATCATATTATATCTTACCATGAAACGTAGAAATGAGATGCGATATCGCGTTTTAAGAATCATAAGAACTCTATTGCTACGATACGTAGACATCTGCAAACGCTATTTCCTTGCAAGGAAGGGTCGCATTTACATTCATTTGAAGCGTGGACGAAGAATACATGACACTTAGCAAATCATATTATATCTTACCATGAAACATAGAAATGAGATGCGATATCGCGTTTTAAGAAGCATTAGAACTCCATTGCTACGATACCTAGACATCTGCAGACGCTATTTCCTAGCAAGGAAGTGTCGCATTTACATTCATTTGAAGTGTAGACGGGGAATACATGACACTTCGCAAATCATATTATATCTTACCATGGAACATAGAAATGAGATGCGATATCGCGTTTTAAGAAGCATTTGAACTCTATTGCTTCGATACGTAGACATCTGCAAACGCTATTTCCTTGCAAGGAAGTGTCGCATTTACATTCATTTGAAGTGTAGACGAGGAATACATAACACTTCGCAAATCATATTATATCTTACCATGAAACATTGAAATGAGATGCGATATCGCGTTTTAAGAGTCATAAGAACTCTATTGTTACGATACGTAGACATCTGCAAACGCTATTTCCTTGCAAGGAAGTGTCGCATTTACGTTCATTTGAATCGTAGACGAGGAATGCATAACACTTCGCAAATCATATTATATCTTACCATGAAACATAGAAATGAGATGCGATATCGAGTTTTAAGAAGCATTAGAACTCTATTGCTACGATACGTAGACATCTGCAATCGCTATTTCCTTGCAACGAAGTGTCGCATTTACTTTCATTTGAATCGTAGACGAGGAATGCATAACACATCGCAATGAATATTATATCTTATCTTGAAACATAGATATGAGATGCGATATCGCGTTTTAAGAATCATATGAACTCTATTGTTACGATACGTAGACATCTCCAAACGCTATTTCCTTGCAAGGAAGTGTCGCATTTACGTTCATTTGAATCTTAGACGAGGAATGCATAACACTTCGCAATGAATATTATATCTTATCATGAAACATAGATATGAGATGCGATATCGCGTTTTAAGAAGCATTAGAACTCTATTGCTACGATACGTAGACATCTGCAAACGCTATTTCCTTGCAAGGAAGTGTCGCATTTACATTCATTTGAAGTGCAGACGAGGAATACATAACACTTCGCAAATCATATTATATCTTACCATGAAACATAGAAATGAGATCCGATATCGCGTTGTAAGAATCATAAGAACTCTATTGCTACGATACGTAGACATCTGCAAACGCTATTTCCTTGCAGGGAAGTGTCGCATTTACATTCATTTGAAGTGTAGACGAGGAATACATGACACTTCGCAAATCATATCATATCTTACCATGAAACGTAGAAATGAGATGCGATATCGCGTTTTAAGAATCATAAGAACTCTATTGCTACGATACGTAGACATCTGCAATAGCTATTTCCTTGCAAGGAAGTGTCGCATTTACTTTCATTTGAATCGTAGACGAGGAATGCATAACACTTCGCAATGAATATTATATCTTATCTTGAAACATAGATATGAGATGCGATATCGCGTTTTAAGAATCATATGAACTCTATTGTTACGATACGTAGACATCTCCAAACGCTATTTCCTTGCAAGGAAGTGTCGCATTTACATTCATTTGAATCGTAGACGAGGAATGCATAACACTTCGCAATGAATATTATATCTTATCATGAAACATAGATATGAGATAAAATATCTCGTTTTAAGAAGCATTTGAACTCTATTGCTTCGATACGTAGACATCTGCAAACGCAATTTCCTTGCAAGTGTCGCATTTACATTCATTTGAAGTGTAGACGAGGAATACATGACACTTCGCAAATCATATTATATCTTACCATGAAACGTAGAAATGAGATGCGATATCGCGTTTTAAGAATCATAAGAACTCTATTGCTACGATACGTAGACATCTGCAAACGCTATTTCCTTGCAAGGAAGGGTCGCATTTACATTCATTTGAAGCGTGGACGAAGAATACATGACACTTAGCAAATCATATTATATCTTACCATGAAACATAGAAATGAGATGCGATATCGCGTTTTAAGAAGCATTAGAACTCCATTGCTACGATACCTAGACATCTGCAGACGCTATTTCCTAGCAAGGAAGTGTCGCATTTACATTCAATTGAAGTGTAGACGGGGAATACATGACACTTCGCAAATCATATTATATCTTACCATGGAACATAGAAATGAGATGCGATATCGCGTTTTAAGAAGCATTTGAACTCTATTGCTTCGATACGTAGACATCTGCAAACGCTATTTCCTTGCAAGGAAGTGTCGCATTTACATTCATTTGAAGTGTAGACGAGGAATACATAACACTTCGCAAATCATATTATATCTTACCATGAAACATTGAAATGAGATGCGATATCGCGTTTTAAGAGTCATAAGAACTCTATTGTTACGATACGTAGACATCTGCAAACGCTATTTCCTTGCAAGGAAGTGTCGCATTTACGTTCATTTGAATCGTAGACGAGGAATGCATAACACTTCGCAAATCATATTATATCTTACCATGAAACATAGAAATGAGATGCGATATCGAGTTTTAAGAAGCATTAGAACTCTATTGCTACGATACGTAGACATCTGCAATCGCTATTTCCTTGCAACGAAGTGTCGCATTTACTTTCATTTGAATCGTAGACGAGGAATGCATAACACATCGCAATGAATATTATATCTTATCTTGAAACATAGATATGAGATGCGATATCGCGTTTTAAGAATCATAAGAACTCTATTGCTACGATACGTAGACATCTGCAAACGCTATTTCCTTGCAAGGAAGTGTCGCATTTACATTCATTTGAAGTGTAGACGAGGAATACATAACACTCCGCAAATCATATTACATCTTACCATGAAACATAGAAATGGGATGCGATATCGCGTTTTAAGAAGCATTAGAACTCTATTGCTACGATACGTAGACATCTGCAAACGCTATTTCCTTGCAAGGAAGTGTCGCATTTACATTCATTTGAAGCGTGGACGAGGAATACATGACACTTCGCAAATCATATTATATCTTACCATGAATCATAGAAATGAGATGCGATATCGCGTTTTAAGAAGCATCAGAAATCCATTGCTACGATACGTAGACATCTGCAAACGCTATTTCCCTGCAAGAAAGTGTCGCATTTACATTCATTTGAAGTGTAGACGAGGAATACATAACACTTCGCAAATCATATTATATCTTACCATGAAACATAGAAATGAGTTCCGATATCGCGTTTTAAGAATCATAAGAACTCTATTGCTACGATACGCAGACATCTGCAAACGCTATTTCCTTGCAAGGAAGTGTCGCATTTACATTCATTTGAAGCGTGGACGAGGAATACATGACACTTCGCAAATCATATTATATCTTACCATGAAACATAGAAATGAGATGCGTTATCGCGTTTTAAGAAGCATCAGAAATCCATTGCTACGATGAGTAGACATCTGCAAACGCTATTTCCATGCAGGGAAGTGTCGCATTTACATTCATTTCAAGTGTAGACGAGGAATACATGACACTTCGCAAATCATATTATATCTTACCATGAATCATAGAAGTGAGATGCGATATCGCGTTTTAAGAAGCATCAGAAATCCATTGCTACGATACGTAGACATCAGCAAACGCTATTTCCTTGCAAGAAAGTGTCGCATTTACATTCATTTGAAGTTTAGACGAGGAATACATAACACTTCGCAAATCATATTATATCTTACCATGAAACATAGAAATGAGAAGCTATAACGCGTTTTTAGAATCATAAGAACTCTATTGCTACGATACCTAGACATCTGGAAACGCTATTTCCTAGCAAGGAAGTGTCGCATTTACATTCATTTGAAGTGTAGACGAGGAATACATAACACTCCGCAAATCATATTACATCTTACCATGAAACATAGAAATGAGATGCGATATCGCGTTTTAAGAAGCATTAGAACTCTATTGCTACGATACGTAGACATCTGCAAACGCTATTTCCTTGCAAGGAAGTGTCGCATTTACATTCATTTGAAGCGTGGACGAGGAATACATGACACTTCGCAAATTATATTATATCTTACCATGAATCATAGAAATGAGGTGCGATATCGCGTTTTAAGAAGCATCAGAAATCCATTGCTACGATACGTAGACATCTGCAAACGCTATTTCCCTGCAAGGAAGTGTCGCATTTACATTCATTTGAAGTGTAGACGAGGAATACATAACACTTCGCAAATCATATTATATCTTACCATGAAACATAGAAATGAGTTCCGATATCGCGTTTTAAGAATCATAAGAACTCCATTGCTACGATACGTAGACATCTGCAAACGCTATTTCCTTGCAGGGAAGTGTCGCATTTACATTCATTTGAAGCGTGGACGAGGAATACATGACACTTCGCAAATTATATTATATCTTACCATGAAACATAGAAATGAGATGCGATATCGCGTTTTAAGAAGCATTAGAACTCTATTGCTACGATACGTAGACATCTGCAAACGCTATTTCCTTGCAGGGAAGTGTCGCATTTACATTAATTTGAAGTGTAGACGAGGAATACATAACACTTCGCAAATCATATTATACCTTACCATGAAACATAGAAATGAGATGCGATATCGCGTTTTAAGAAGCAGCAGAAATCCATTGCTACGATACGTAGACATCTGCAAACGCTATTTCCTTGCAAGAAAGAGTCGCATTTACATTCATTTGAAATGTAGACGAGGAATACATAACACTCCGCAAATCATATTATATCTTACCATGAAACATAGGAATGAGATCCGATATCGCGTTTTAAGAAGCATTAGAACACTATTGCTACGACAGGTAGACATTTGCAAACGCTATTTCCTTGCAAGGAAGTGTCGCATTTACATTCATTTGAAGTGTAGACGAGGAATACATGACACTCCGCAAATCATATTATATCTTACCATGAAACATAGGAATGAGAGGTGATATCGCGTTTTAAGAATCATAAGAACTCTATTGCTACGATACGTAGACATCTGCAAACGCTATTTCCATGCAGGGAAGTGTCGCATTTACATTCATTTGAAGTGTAGACGAGGAATACATGACACTTCGCAAATCATATTATATCTTACCATGAATCATAGAAGTGAGATGCGATATCGCGTTTTAAGAAGCAACAGAAATCCATTGCTACGATACGTAGATATCTGCAAACGCTATTTCCTTGCAAGAAAGTGTCGCATTTACATTCATTTGAAGTGTAGACGAGGAATACATAACACTTCGCAAATCATGTTATATCTTACCATGAAACATAGAAATGAGATCCGATATCGCGTTTTAAGAATCATAAGAACACTATTGCTACGATACGTAGACATCTGCAAACGCTATTTCCTTGCAACGAAGTGTCGCATTTACATTCATTTGAAGCCTGGACGAGGAATACATGACACTTCGCAAATCATATTATATCTTACCATGAAACATAGAAATGAGATGCGTTATCGCGTTTTAAGGAGCATCAGAAATTCATTGCTACGATACGTAGACATCTGCAAACGCTATTTCCTTGCAAGAAAGTGTCGCATTTACATTCATTTGAAGCGTGGACGAGGAATACATGACACTTCGCAAATCATATTATATCTTACCATGAAACATAGAAATGAGATGCGTTATCGCGTTTTAAGAAGCATCAGAAATCCATTGCTACGATGAGTAGACATCTGCAAACGCTATTTCCATGCAGGGAAGTGTCGCATTTACATTCATTTGAAGTGTAGACGAGGAATACATGACACTTCGCAAATCATATTATATCCTACCATGAAACATAGAAATGAGATGCGATATCGCGTTTTAAGAAGCATTAGAACTCTATTGCTACGATACGTAGACATCTGCAAACGCTATTTCCTTGCAAGGAAGTGTCGCATTTACATTCATTTGAAGTGCAGACGAGGAATACATAACACTTCGCAAATCATATTATATCTTACCATGAAACATAGAAATAAGATCCGATATCGCGTTGTAAGAATCATAAGAACTCTATTGCTACGATACGTAGACATCTGCAAACGCTATTTCCTTGCAGGGAAGTGTCGCATTTACATTCATTTGAAGTGTAGACGAGGAATACATGACACTTCGCAAATCATATCATATCTTACCATGAAACGTAGAAATGAGATGCGATATCGCGTTTTAAGAATCATAAGAACTCTATTGCTACGATACGTAGACATCTGCAAAAGCTATTTCCTTGCAAGGAAGTGTCGCATTTACTTTCATTTGAATCGTAGACGAGGAATGCATAACACTTCGCAATGAATATTATATCTTATCTTGAAACATAGATATGAGATGCGATATCGCGTTTTAAGAATCATATGAACTCTATTGTTACGATACGTAGACATCTCCAAACGCTATTTCCTTGCAAGGAAGTGTCGCATTTACATTCATTTGAATCGTAGACGAGGAATGCATAACACTTCGCAATGAATATTATATCTTATCATGAAACATAGATATGAGATAAAATATCTCGTTTTAAGAAGCATTTGAACTCTATTGCTTCGATACGTAGACATCTGCAAACGCAATTTCCTTGCAAGTGTCGCATTTACATTCATTTGAAGTGTAGACGAGGAATACATGACACTTCGCAAATCATATTATATCTTACCATGAAACGTAGAAATGAGATGCGATATCGCGTTTTAAGAATCATAAGAACTCTATTGCTACGATACGTAGACATCTGCAAACGCTATTTCCTTGCAAGGAAGGGTCGCATTTACATTCATTTGAAGCGTGGACGAAGAATACATGACACTTAGCAAATCATATTATATCTTACCATGAAACATAGAAATGAGATGCGATATCGCGTTTTAAGAAGCATTAGAACTCCATTGCTACGATACCTAGACATCTGCAGACGCTATTTCCTAGCAAGGAAGTGTCGCATTTACATTCATTTGAAGTGTAGACGGGGAATACATGACACTTCGCAAATCATATTATATCTTACCATGGAACATAGAAATGAGATGCGATATCGCGTTTTAAGAAGCATTTGAACTCTATTGCTTCGATACGTAGACATCTGCAAACGCTATTTCCTTGCAAGGAAGTGTCGCATTTACATTCATTTGAAGTGTAGACGAGGAATACATAACACTTCGCAAATCATATTATATCTTACCATGAAACATTGAAATGAGATGCGATATCGCGTTTTAAGAGTCATAAGAACTCTATTGTTACGATACGTAGACATCTGCAAACGCTATTTCCTTGCAAGGAAGTGTCGCATTTACGTTCATTTGAATCGTAGACGAGGAATGCATAACACTTCGCAAATCATATTATATCTTACCATGAAACATAGAAATGAGATGCGATATCGAGTTTTAAGAAGCATTAGAACTCTATTGCTACGATACGTAGACATCTGCAATCGCTATTTCCTTGCAACGAAGTGTCGCATTTACTTTCATTTGAATCGTAGACGAGGAATGCATAACACATCGCAATGAATATTATATCTTATCTTGAAACATAGATATGAGATGCGATATCGCGTTTTAAGAATCATATGAACTCTATTGTTACGATACGTAGACATCTCCAAACGCTATTTCCTTGCAAGGAAGTGTCGCATTTACGTTCATTTGAATCTTAGACGAGGAATGCATAACACTTCGCAATGAATATTATATCTTATCATGAAACATAGATATGAGATGCGATATCGCGTTTTAAGAAGCATTAGAACTCTATTGCTACGATACGTAGACATCTGCAAACGCTATTTCCTTGCAAGGAAGTGTCGCATTTACATTCATTTGAAGTGCAGACGAGGAATACATAACACTTCGCAAATCATATTATATCTTACCATGAAACATAGAAATGAGATCCGATATCGCGTTGTAAGAATCATAAGAACTCTATTGCTACGATACGTAGACATCTGCAAACGCTATTTCCTTGCAGGGAAGTGTCGCATTTACATTCATTTGAAGTGTAGACGAGGAATACATGACACTTCGCAAATCATATCATATCTTACCATGAAACGTAGAAATGAGATGCGATATCGCGTTTTAAGAATCATAAGAACTCTATTGCTACGATACGTAGACATCTGCAATAGCTATTTCCTTGCAAGGAAGTGTCGCATTTACTTTCATTTGAATCGTAGACGAGGAATGCATAACACTTCGCAATGAATATTATATCTTATCTTGAAACATAGATATGAGATGCGATATCGCGTTTTAAGAATCATATGAACTCTATTGTTACGATACGTAGACATCTCCAAACGCTATTTCCTTGCAAGGAAGTGTCGCATTTACATTCATTTGAATCGTAGACGAGGAATGCATAACACTTCGCAATGAATACTATATCTTATCATGAAACATAGATATGAGATAAAATATCTCGTTTTAAGAAGCATTTGAACTCTATTGCTTCGATACGTAGACATCTGCAAACGCAATTTCCTTGCAAGTGTCGCATTTACATTCATTTGAAGTGTAGACGAGGAATACATGACACTTCGCAAATCATATTATATCTTACCATGAAACGTAGAAATGAGATGCGATATCGCGTTTTAAGAATCATAAGAACTCTATTGCTACGATACGTAGACATCTGCAAACGCTATTTCCTTGCAAGGAAGGGTCGCATTTACATTCATTTGAAGCGTGGACGAAGAATACATGACACTTAGCAAATCATATTATATCTTACCATGAAACATAGAAATGAGATGCGATATCGCGTTTTAAGAAGCATTAGAACTCCATTGCTACGATACCTAGACATCTGCAGACGCTATTTCCTAGCAAGGAAGTGTCGCATTTACATTCAATTGAAGTGTAGACGGGGAATACATGACACTTCGCAAATCATATTATATCTTACCATGGAACATAGAAATGAGATGCGATATCGCGTTTTAAGAAGCATTTGAACTCTATTGCTTCGATACGTAGACATCTGCAAACGCTATTTCCTTGCAAGGAAGTGTCGCATTTACATTCATTTGAAGTGTAGACGAGGAATACATAACACTTCGCAAATCATATTATATCTTACCATGAAACATTGAAATGAGATGCGATATCGCGTTTTAAGAGTCATAAGAACTCTATTGTTACGATACGTAGACATCTGCAAACGCTATTTCCTTGCAAGGAAGTGTCGCATTTACGTTCATTTGAATCGTAGACGAGGAATGCATAACACTTCGCAAATCATATTATATCTTACCATGAAACATAGAAATGAGATGCGATATCGAGTTTTAAGAAGCATTAGAACTCTATTGCTACGATACGTAGACATCTGCAATCGCTATTTCCTTGCAACGAAGTGTCGCATTTACTTTCATTTGAATCGTAGACGAGGAATGCATAACACATCGCAATGAATATTATATCTTATCTTGAAACATAGATATGAGATGCGATATCGCGTTTTAAGAATCATAAGAACTCTATTGCTACGATACGTAGACATCTGCAAACGCTATTTCCTTGCAAGGAAGTGTCGCATTTACATTCATTTGAAGTGTAGACGAGGAATACATAACACTCCGCAAATCATATTACATCTTACCATGAAACTGTCACGTCCGGGACCGGGAGAATTTCCGGAGTCGACCGTACGAAACGAAATATAAAACACAGGGCCGATCACTCGATTGTGATGGGTACCGTGGTTTCCTTTTATGGGACGCGAGCGGTAATTTTACCCTTTTCGATGCGGTAAAGTGAAATTTACTTACCTTTCGTCGATTAACACCTTAATATCCCCTTTCCAGGTACCGCTGTCGTCGAGGGTCACCGGCTGGGACAGTGGACGCGTAAGATGGGCGTTGAGGGAGCGTCAATGGAGTGAGGGTCCAGCGACGTTGACCGGACTCGGATGCTGGCGTCGGAGATGTCGGTGGTGCTGCAGGAGGCTGGATGCGGACAGCAGTAACAGCAATCACGGAATGGTAGGCTGGGCACGCCTGGGATCCGTTATATTCCCGCACAAGTTGTCGCAAGAAATTCTTTCTACCGGCGCGGCGCGTCTTCTTGGTAGCGGTGCGACACATACGAGATCTTCTTCTCCTAACTAGATTCGAGTCGGATAAGCGGCGGTCCGCTCTATCGTCGTCGGTCCAGGAGGGCGAAGAATGATCGTCCACTCGGGAGATCTTCCACTTGTATTCGGCACAGATAAGCGGCGGTCCGCTCTATCTAATGCAGAGGTTCAAGTGTCTGTATCTCCGCAAAGTAGCGCTGTGTATGGTTGTACGCGAGAACCGGAGGGTGTCGCGTAGATATAAAATGAATAAGGACTCGAATGTAGAAATAAAATAAAGATATATTCTTGATTAATCCTAGCTATACACTTACTTCCCTATCTAGATTTAGAGTAACTTAATGAACTAGAAATAGAACTTAGGTTTAGAAATAGAATAGGAACTTGAATACGATTTGAATTAGAATTCGAGGTTTGAGAGAGGTCTGAAGTCGGGTGATGCCCGGGATGAAGTCGGAAGAGAACCGGAGCCGGGCGATGCCCGGGACGAAGTGACGATCCACTCGCGTGCACGAGACCTCCTCGGTTCTCGTGGCGCGCGAGTCGCTGAGCCCTTCGAGTGGGGCGGACGGTAGGAGTAGGGCGGACGGCCCTTGCGGTGGGGCGCGGCTCGCGTTACGCGTGAGCCGCGCGCGTCGAATGCGCGCGCGAGCGCATCGTTTCTTAGAGAATATTGATTATAAATATATCTTAAAATTATGTGTGAGTGTTGTTCGTGTTACATCGAATAGTGTCGTGTGTACTTAGATCTAGAATTAATATGTATAGTTATATATATTAGAAAAAATGAAGTATGGCTGAGTTACGGTAGGCGATTCGGTGAGTCGTTGTTGCGAAGGTGGATCGTGGGTGTTGTGATTTGCGCGGTAGCGCAAATGGTTGGTCCATCTCCGGGGCGTGATTTGCGGGTCGGCTGCCTTGGCTCGGCGAAAGGGGTGTTTACCCGTGCGCTTGGTCGTGGACGGCTGCAGGTAATTCGTCCCTGCTCTCTGTGGGAGGCGTCGGGGGGTGGACGGCGATACGCCGGACGTCACACCTCCCCCCCTCGAAAAGGAATCTTGGCGGGGCCAAGATCTCCTGACTGGCTGATACCTGTCGGGGCGGGCCTCGAAGTTTGCTGCGCTGCCGGTTGGCTGCCGTGGTACCGCTGAGTCCCTGCGTTTATTGGTGTACCGGGCTCGTTCTGCCTCTATGGAGTGGCCTCTTTTGTTATGGATTGCACCTTCGTCTCTCATTGGATCGGAACTGGCACTGTCACTGTCTTTGTCAGTTGTACTGATACGATTAGCACTAATTCTCGCACCTGTCTCGCTCTCACTCGTTTCATTTTCAGTCTTTTTCTTTTCGAATTCATTCATGCGTTTACACAGTTTCAATTTGTTCGCGTGGACAATTTTTGTTTTCCCTTTGATTGACAATTTGACATTATTATTGCTTAGAACTTCGAGAATCCGATATGGGCCCACGTATTGTGATTGGAACTTGTGTTTGAGTGGTTCTCTTAATAGGAACACCCATTGTCCGGTCTCGAATTTCTGTACATTTTGTTTTTTATCATAATAATGCTTCGCTCGCTGTTTTGCACGGTCCAGATTTTCTTTCGCTATTTTCTGAGAGTTAGAAATTTTCTGATTGAGTTCGATTAAATAATCCGAGTATGTCTCGTTTTCCGACAGATCTTGGAACGGTGTTTCCGAAGGTGTTCTGGCGATACGCCCGAAAACTAACTCGTGGGGTGTGTACAAAGTGCCTTCGTGAACGCTGGTGTTATATGAAAACATGGCGTATGGGAGCCATCTTTCCCAATCGCCACTGGTGCTGATGAAATGTTTAAGATATTCAGCGAGCACGTGGTGGGATCTTTCCACCGAACCGTTTGTCTGAGGGTGGAATGCAGTTGATTTATATTGTTTAATTCGAAATTTGATTGCTATTGCTTTTATAAGGCTGTTTATGAAGTTTGTGCCTTGGTCGGTTAAAATCCCTTTTGGGCATCCGAACTTGCATATAAATTGGGTAATCAAGGCATCTGCAATATCGACCGCAGATGTCTGTTTGAGTGGAATTGCGACGGAGTATTTTGTTAATAGATCTTGTATTGTTAGGATATTTGTAAAACCTTCGGGAGTGGTTGGAAGCGGACCCATGACGTCCATCGATATTTTATCGAAGGCGCATCCTGGAGTATCCGTTAAGGTTAAAGGTTGTTTGGTTTTGACTCGGACTAGTTTTTCGGATTGGCAGCTCTTGCATTTACTTATATACTCTTGAATTTGGGCCTTCATGTTTGGCCAATAATAACGTTCTCTGACGCGCGAGTATGTTTTGTTTACGCCTTTATGTCCGCCAACCGGTGTATCGTGATTTGTTTTTATGATACTCTCTCTATGTTGTTCGGGTGGAATGAGTATCAAGCCTTGGCAAACGGTAATTTGAAGTGGGGTTTCGTAAAATAAATCTTGTAATATTTTCTGAATTCGCGACCATGAAATTGAATCTAAGTACGTTTGAGCTATGCTTATTGAAGTTAGTTGTAATTCTGAAACGACATCGAAGAGAGAACGTAGAGCTTCTACTACTAAATCGAAATCGATTGCGCGTTTTTCGTGTTCTACGACTGGCAATTGGATTTGGTAAAAATTATCGACTTGGACTACTTTGGCTTTTGTGAGGTTGATTCCCGTTTTATGTGAAAAGAATTTTCCCGCTTCATCAATTTGTTTAGCTCCTGCGTCGTAAGGCTGTCCGGACTTGGTAATGAAGAGAACAACGTTATCACGTCTCATGGCGATATTGTCGCGTGTGAATTTAAACAATGGTTCGTATCTCGTGTGTTCCGTCGGTAAGTTATCCGAGGTGGGTTGATCCGTAACGGGTGAAGGTGGAGGAGGCGGAGGAGGCAGAGACATTGTGGATTCTTGTTGTTTTCGAGATTTTGGAGGAATATCAAATATGTCTTCGTCGGAAGAGGATGGTTGAATCAAGGGGCAGACTTTGGCTGGATTTCGCGATAATGCATCTGCGTTTAAATTCGTTTTACCCGATTTGTATACAATTTCATAATCGTACTCCGCGAGTTTTAATCTCCACCTGACGAGACGGCTGGATGGGTCCTTAACAGAGTTCATCCACACCAGTGGACGATGGTCTGTTACCAGCTTGAATTGGTTGCCATAGACGTATGGTCTGAATTGATGAACTGCGTAAATGATAGCGAGACACTCCTTTTCTATCGTCGAATAATTTCTCTCGGCTGAATTTAAGAGTCTAGACGTATACGCTATCGGTAAATCGCGACCTATTTGCCCTTGGCTCAGTACGGCGCCTATCGCATCCGTTGATGCATCTGTGGTGATAACAAATGGGAGTTTGAAGTTAGGATATTGAAGAATTGGCGCCTCGCATAGCGCATCTCGGAGTTTTACAAAAGCGTTTTGCTGTTCGTTACGCCAGACGAACGGTGCGTCTTTCTTCAATAGATTAGTTAGTGGTTTCGCCGTGTTTGAAAAATTTGGGATGAAGCGTCTATAGTATCCCGCTAAGCCTAGAAATTGTTTGATCTGTTTTTGGTTATTCGGACGTGGAAAATTCTGGACTGCGCTTATTTTACCCGGATCGGGTTTCACACCATTCTCGCTTATGATGTGTCCCAAGTAGCTTACTTCTCGCCGGAGGAACTCGCACTTATCAGGCTGCAGGGATAGATTAGCCACTCTAAGTTTATTTACGAGTTTCGAGTACTTCGCAGCGTGCTCTTGGAGAGAGCTGGCATACACAACGATATCGTCGAGATATACGAACAATTCGTTTCCCTGTAGGCCTGAGAGCGCGCTGTCCATAAGACGTTGAAAGGTTGCCGGTGCGTTTTTCAAACCGAATGGCATTCGAGTGAATTCGTAATGACCGTTGGGTGTTGAAAATGCTGTTTTGTGCGCGTCAGTGGGTTCCATGGGAATCTGGTGGAAGCCACTGGCCAGATCGAACGTGCTAAAATATTTTGCACTCCCGAGTTGATCTAATATCTCGGTTATGCATGGCAATGGGTACGCGTCCGCGATCGACTTTTCATTCAGTGCGCGGTAATCTATAACTACCCTCCATCTCTTTTTTCCCTGGGAATCCGCCTTTTTGGGGACGACCCAAAGAGGAGAATTATAAGGGGATTTAGAATCTTTAATAATGCCGTTATGTAGAAGAGACTCTATTTGCTTTCGAATTTCCTCCTTGTGAGCGGGTGGGAATCGGTATTGCTTAACATTAATCGGTTTTTCGTCAACCGTAGGAATTTTGTGCGACGCTGCCGTGGTATGGCCTAACCTATCTCCCTCGATATAAAACAAATCTTGACTCTTATCTATTAATTCTATTACATGGTTTCTCTCTTCTATATTTAAGTGTTCGAGTCGAAGTGATTCTATTATTTTGTGGAGTCGAGATTTCGTCGAGTTGTCTTTCACGGCAGATTTCGTCACTTGTGCGTACGTTCGTTTGTTTTCCGCTGAAGGAGGGAATCCGTGCTCAAGACGTGGCGTTGAAATGGAATTGGAAAGATTCGAATTACCCTTCTGGGTTTTGCCGGACCGTTCGGCAGAAATAGAATTAGAATTTGAACGAATATTTGTCGTTCGTGAGAACGTTGGAAACAGCGTGTTATTCTTCTCCGTTGGGTTATCCGATATTTCCAACGGTTCGAGTTCGATCGGAGATAAAGCGAATTCGACTGTCTGGTCGGTGGAGTTTGTAATTCTCGCGATCGCCTTATCTCCGTTTACTTTGACTAATGCGTCACCGAAATAAACACCCGGCGCGATGTCGATTCGGGGAATTATTCCCTCGGAAATATGAGTATTTATTATACGAACTTTAATACCGACATTTGCGCGTGGTGGAATGGAGAATTTGTCTTTTTTGAAAAAATTTTTCGCGGTTTTCCGCGGCTCTTTTTGCGATTTCGTAGTAGGTTTAGGATTCGGAACTGGTACTGGTGGCTTTTCGACTGTCGGTTTCGGTATTTCGCGATTTCTCGGAATGATTTGTCCTGAATTAGGATTTTGTATTATTTCCGTGGAAATTATATCGCGACAAAACGGTATAGTCGTTCCGTGCCACCTGACTTGTTTCTTAATGAAGGAAATTTCTGCGTCGGCGCAGAAACCTGACCCTAGGATACCGTCTGGTTTTAGTGGAAAATCGTTGTTAACAACGTTAAACGGTACTACGCGGCCGAATAAGACGATATTTACGGAACCTATCGTATTGGTTTGCCCGTTGGTTACACCGGTAATAACTAATATTTCGGACCGGTCTACACGTGCGGAAGGAGCTAGTGCCGATTTTTTTATAATGTTAATTTCCGCGCCCGTGTCTATCATAAATTCCGTGTCTTTTAATAAGGCGGCTGAACGTAGAATTACGCTGGGAGTATTAGTTTTCCCAGTCAGTTTTATTGAGGCGCTGGGTTGTCTATTATAGATTGTGGGTCGTTTATCGCGAGAGTCTTTATATTCCGGGCGGCCTCGCGACCTGTCTCGCGGCGCGGCTGGAGGCCGTATTCGTTTCCCGATTGCCGAAGATTATTGTTGAATTGCCTTTTGCGGCACTCTTCGATGGTATGGCCCGGATTTTTGCAGTATCTGCAGTATCTGTCCTGTGACGTTAAAGGACGCGGATTTTCGTAGGATGTTCTATTCGTGGGGACTTCGCGTGGAATAATCGGACGAGGCGCGTTCGAGATTTGTCGCGGCATGGATCTGGAACGACAGTCTCTAGCGTAGTGACCAATATTGTTGCAAACCGAACAAATTACTTCGTTGCGAATAATTTTTGGCTCAGCGCGGGGTCGAGACGATGTTAAACGTTCACAATCTAGAATATGACGCTTATAGAGTTCTCGAGCGCGCGCGAACGCGTCTTGCGGAGACTGTACCTGCGACAACGGAATTTGCAATCTAATTTCGGGGATCAATCCGTCTATAAAACAACGAAGCGTCAGCTCATCCACGTTGGAGGCTGATTGCGAAACGTATGGGGAAAGTCTCTCGCAATCAATTATCGCTGACCGAAGGTCTTTAACTCTACTAACGTAATCAAGGATATGTTCTCCGGGCTTCATAAAGATGTTCGTTAGTTCACCTCTATAGTGATCGGCGGATCGAATAGCTCCGAATGAATTCCTAAGTATGTCTGTCAGCTCAAGAATGGAATTGCATGGCTCATCCTCTACGGCTAAATATGCGCGACCTTTCAATTTACTTTTTACGAGACGCGTAAATGTGCGCTCGCATCCGTTCGGGATCAAGTCGTACGCGCGCTTACATGCACGCGTAAATTGCAACACGGGTATATTTTGGCCATCGTACTGCGGAACGGATTCTAGTGCCTGTTTTAAAGATAGCTCGTCGTGGGAATTCGGATTATCCGTGTACGCGCTTCGCGGTGGCGTTGAATTAAGACCGGGAAATTCGAGAGATGCCGTATCGGTCCTAGTAAGATTTTGAGAACGTCGGAGCGCTTCCAGTTCGCGACGCATCTGATCTAACTGTTGAAGCAACGCGATAGTGTTATCAGCGGCCCGATTACTTTCTGCTGTATCGGTAGTTCGCGGAAGAGGCTCGGCAAGTGCGTCTTGGAAGTCTATTGTTCGAGCTGCGTGGTGCTCTTTGTCGGTTTCACTAGTCGCGGCGGTGCCTCGAGGCGGCTGGTGACGGGTCTTTACCGGCGTTCGCGTCGCCATAGTTGGTCGCGTTCCCGATCGAGCGGAATTTCTGACGGAAATCGCGAGGCTTATCCCACCGCTGTCACCAAATTCGTGTCACGTCCGGGACCGGGAGAATTTCCGGAGTCGACCGTACGAAACGAAATATAAAACACAGGGCCGATCACTCGATTGTGATGGGTACCGTGGTTTCCTTTTATGGGACGCGAGCGGTAATTTTACCCTTTTCGATGCGGTAAAGTGAAATTTACTTACCTTTCGTCGATTAACACCTTAATATCCCCTTTCCAGGTACCGCTGTCGTCGAGGGTCACCGGCTGGGACAGTGGACGCGTAAGATGGGCGTTGAGGGAGCGTCAATGGAGTGAGGGTCCAGCGACGTTGACCGGACTCGGATGCTGGCGTCGGAGATGTCGGTGGTGCTGCAGGAGGCTGGATGCGGACAGCAGTAACAGCAATCACGGAATGGTAGGCTGGGCACGCCTGGGATCCGTTATATTCCCGCACAAGTTGTCGCAAGAAATTCTTTCTACCGGCGCGGCGCGTCTTCTTGGTAGCGGTGCGACACATACGAGATCTTCTTCTCCTAACTAGATTCGAGTCGGATAAGCGGCGGTCCGCTCTATCGTCGTCGGTCCAGGAGGGCGAAGAATGATCGTCCACTCGGGAGATCTTCCACTTGTATTCGGCACAGATAAGCGGCGGTCCGCTCTATCTAATGCAGAGGTTCAAGTGTCTGTATCTCCGCAAAGTAGCGCTGTGTATGGTTGTACGCGAGAACCGGAGGGTGTCGCGTAGATATAAAATGAATAAGGACTCGAATGTAGAAATAAAATAAAGATATATTCTTGATTAATCCTAGCTATACACTTACTTCCCTATCTTAGATTTAGAGTAACTTAATGAACTAGAAATAGAACTTAGGTTTAGAAATAGAATAGGAACTTGAATACGATTTGAATTAGAATTCGAGGTTTGAGAGAGGTCTGAAGTCGGGTGATGCCCGGGATGAAGTCGGAAGAGAACCGAGCCGGGCGATGCCCGGGACGAAGTGACGATCCACTCGCGTGCACGAGACCTCCTCGGTTCTCGTGGCGCGCGAGTCGCTGAGCCCTTCGAGTGGGGCGGACGGTAGGAGTAGTGGCGGACGGCCCTTGCGGTGGGGCGCGGCTCGCGTTACGCGTGAGCCGCGCGCGTCGAATGGCGCGCGCGAGCGCATCGTTTCTTAGAGAATATTGATTATAAATATATCTTAAAATTATGTGTGAGTGTTGTTCGTGTTACATCGAATAGTGTTCGTGTGTACTTAGATCTAGAATTAATATGTATAGTTATATATATTAGAAAAAATGAAGTATGGCTGAGTTACGGTAGGCGATTCGGTGAGTCGTTGTTGCGAAGGTGGATCGTGGGTGTTGTGATTTGCGCGGTAGCGCAAATGGTTGGTCCATCTCCGGGCGTGATTTGCGGGTCGGCTGCCTTGGCTCGGCGAAAGGGGTGTTTACCCGTGCGCTTGGTCGTGGACGGCTGCAGGTAATTCGTCCCTGCTCTCTGTGGAGGCGTCGGGGGGTGGACGGCGATACGCGGACGTCACAAAACATAGAAATGGGATGCGATATCGCGTTTTAAGAAGCATTAGAACTCTATTGCTACGATACGTAGACATCTGCAAACGCTATTTCCTTGCAAGGAAGTGTCGCATTTACATTCATTTGAAGCGTGGACGAGGAATACATGACACTTCGCAAATCATATTATATCTTACCATGAATCATAGAAATGAGATGCGATATCGCGTTTTAAGAAGCATCAGAAATCCATTGCTACGATACGTAGACATCTGCAAACGCTATTTCCCTGCAAGAAAGTGTCGCATTTACATTCATTTGAAGTGTAAACGAGGAATACATAACACTTCGCAAATCATATTATATCTTACCATGAAACATAGAAATGAGTTCCGATATCGCGTTTTAAGAATCATAAGAACTCTATTGCTACGATACGTAGACATCTGCAAACGCTATTTCCTTGCAAGGAAGTGTCGCATTTACATTCATTTGAAGCGTGGACGAGGAATACATGACACTTCGCAAATCATATTATATCTTACCATGAAACATAGAAATGAGATGCGTTATCGCGTTTTAAGAAGCATCAGAAATCCATTGCTACGATGAGTAGACATCTGCAAACGCTATTTCCATGCAGGGAAGTGTCGCATTTACATTCATTTCAAGTGTAGACGAGGAATACATGACACTTCGCAAATCATATTATATCTTACCATGAATCATAGAAGTGAGATGCGATATCGCGTTTTAAGAAGCATCAGAAATCCATTGCTACGATACGTAGACATCAGCAAACGCTATTTCCTTGCAAGAAAGTGTCGCATTTACATTCATTTGAAGTTTAGACGAGGAATACATAACACTTCGCAAATCATATTATATCTTACCATGAAACATAGAAATGAGAAGCTATAACGCGTTTTTAGAATCATAAGAACTCTATTGCTACGATACCTAGACATCTGGAAACGCTATTTCCTAGCAAGGAAGTGTCGCATTTACATTCATTTGAAGTGTAGACGAGGAATACATAACACTCCGCAAATCATATTACATCTTACCATGAAACATAGAAATGAGATGCGATATCGCGTTTTAAGAAGCATTAGAACTCTATTGCTACGATACGTAGACATCTGCAAACGCTATTTCCTTGCAAGGAAGTGTCGCATTTACATTCATTTGAAGCGTGGACGAGGAATACATGACACTTCGCAAATTATATTATATCTTACCATGAATCATAGAAATGAGGTGCGATATCGCGTTTTAAGAAGCATCAGAAATCCATTGCTACGATACGTAGACATCTGCAAACGCTATTTCCCTGCAAGGAAGTGTCGCATTTACATTCATTTGAAGTGTAGACGAGGAATACATAACACTTCGCAAATCATATTATATCTTACCATGAAACATAGAAATGAGTTCCGATATCGCGTTTTAAGAATCATAAGAACTCCATTGCTACGATACGTAGACATCTGCAAACGCTATTTCCTTGCAGGGAAGTGTCGCATTTACATTCATTTGAAGCGTGGACGAGGAATACATGACACTTCGCAAATCATATTATATCTTACCATGAAACATAGAAATGAGATGCGATATCGCGTTTTAAGAAGCATTAGAACTCTATTGCTACGATACGTAGACATCTGCAAACGCTATTTCCTTGCAGGGAAGTGTCGCATTTACATTAATTTGAAGTGTAGACGAGGAATACATAACACTTCGCAAATCATATTATACCTTACCATGAAACATAGAAATGAGATGCGATATCGCGTTTTAAGAAGCAGCAGAAATCCATTGCTACGATACGTAGACATCTGCAAACGCTATTTCCTTGCAAGAAAGAGTCGCATTTACATTCATTTGAAATGTAGACGAGGAATACATAACACTCCGCAAATCATATTATATCTTACCATGAAACATAGGAATGAGATCCGATATCGCGTTTTAAGAAGCATTAGAACACTATTGCTACGACAGGTAGACATTTGCAAACGCTATTTCCTTGCAAGGAAGTGTCGCATTTACATTCATTTGAAGTGTAGACGAGGAATACATGACACTCCGCAAATCATATTATATCTTACCATGAAACATAGGAATGAGAGGTGATATCGCGTTTTAAGAATCATAAGAACTCTATTGCTACGATACGTAGACATCTGCAAACGCTATTTCCATGCAGGGAAGTGTCGCATTTACATTCATTTGAAGTGTAGACGAGGAATACATGTGTGACGTCCGGCGTATCGCCGTCCACCCCCCGACGCCTCCCACAGAGAGCAGGGACGAATTACCTGCAGCCGTCCACGACCAAGCGCACGGGTAAACACCCCTTTCGCCGAGCCAAGGCAGCCGACCCGCAAATCACGCCCCGGAGATGGACCAACCATTTGCGCTACCGCGCAAATCACAACACCCACGATCCACCTTCGCAACAACGACTCACCGAATCGCCTACCGTAACTCAGCCATACTTCATTTTTTCTAATATATATAACTATACATATTAATTCTAGATCTAAGTACACACGACACTATTCGATGTAACACGAACAACACTCACACATAATTTTAAGATATATTTATAATCAATATTCTCTAAGAAACGATGCGCTCGCGCGCGCATTCGACGCGCGCGGCTCACGCGTAACGCGAGCCGCGCCCCACCGCAAGGGCCGTCCGCCCTACTCCTACCGTCCGCCCCACTCGAAGGGCTCAGCGACTCGCGCGCCACGAGAACCGAGGAGGTCTCGTGCACGCGAGTGGATCGTCACTTCGTCCCGGGCATCGCCCGGCTCCGGTTCTCTTCCGACTTCATCCCGGGCATCACCCGACTTCAGACCTCTCTCAAACCTCGAATTCTAATTCAAATCGTATTCAAGTTCCTATTCTATTTCTAAACCTAAGTTCTATTTCTAGTTCATTAAGTTACTCTAAATCTAGATAGGGAAGTAAGTGTATAGCTAGGATTAATCAAGAATATATCTTTATTTTATTTCTACATTCGAGTCCTTATTCATTTTATATCTACGCGACACCCTCCGGTTCTCGCGTACAACCATACACAGCGCTACTTTGCGGAGATACAGACACTTGAACCTCTGCATTAGATAGAGCGGACCGCCGCTTATCTGTGCCGAATACAAGTGGAAGATCTCCCGAGTGGACGATCATTCTTCGCCCTCCTGGACCGACGACGATAGAGCGGACCGCCGCTTATCCGACTCGAATCTAGTTAGGAGAAGAAGATCTCGTATGTGTCGCACCGCTACCAAGAAGACGCGCCGCGCCGGTAGAAAGAATTTCTTGCGACAACTTGTGCGGGAATATAACGGATCCCAGGCGTGCCCAGCCTACCATTCCGTGATTGCTGTTACTGCTGTCCGCATCCAGCCTCCTGCAGCACCACCGACATCTCCGACGCCAGCATCCGAGTCCGGTCAACGTCGCTGGACCCTCACTCCATTGACGCTCCCTCAACGCCCATCTTACGCGTCCACTGTCCCAGCCGGTGACCCTCGACGACAGCGGTACCTGGAAAGGGGATATTAAGGTGTTAATCGACGAAAGGTAAGTAAATTTCACTTTACCGCATCGAAAAGGGTAAAATTACCGCTCGCGTCCCATAAAAGGAAACCACGGTACCCATCACAATCGAGTGATCGGCCCTGTGTTTTATATTTCGTTTCGTACGGTCGACTCCGGAAATTCTCCCGGTCCCGGACGTGACACGAATTTGGTGACAGCGGTGGGATAAGCCTCGCGATTTCCGTCAGAAATTCCGCTCGATCGGGAACGCGACCAACTATGGCGACGCGAACGCCGGTAAAGACCCGTCACCAGCCGCCTCGAGGCACCGCCGCGACTAGTGAAACCGACAAAGAGCACCACGCAGCTCGAACAATAGACTTCCAAGACGCACTTGCCGAGCCTCTTCCGCGAACTACCGATACAGCAGAAAGTAATCGGGCCGCTGATAACACTATCGCGTTGCTTCAACAGTTAGATCAGATGCGTCGCGAACTGGAAGCGCTCCGACGTTCTCAAAATCTTACTAGGACCGATACGGCATCTCTCGAATTTCCCGGTCTTAATTCAACGCCACCGCGAAGCGCGTACACGGATAATCCGAATTCCCACGACGAGCTATCTTTAAAACAGGCACTAGAATCCGTTCCGCAGTACGATGGCCAAAATATACCCGTGTTGCAATTTACGCGTGCATGTAAGCGCGCGTACGACTTGATCCCGAACGGATGCGAGCGCACATTTACGCGTCTCGTAAAAAGTAAATTGAAAGGTCGCGCATATTTAGCCGTAGAGGATGAGCCATGCAATTCCATTCTTGAGCTGACAGACATACTTAGGAATTCATTCGGAGCTATTCGATCCGCCGATCACTATAGAGGTGAACTAACGAACATCTTTATGAAGCCCGGAGAACATATCCTTGATTACGTTAGTAGAGTTAAAGACCTTCGGTCAGCGATAATTGATTGCGAGAGACTTTCCCCATACGTTTCGCAATCAGCCTCCAACGTGGATGAGCTGACGCTTCGTTGTTTTATAGACGGATTGATCCCCGAAATTAGATTGCAAATTCCGTTGTCGCAGGTACAGTCTCCGCAAGACGCGTTCGCGCGCGCTCGAGAACTCTATAAGCGTCATATTCTAGATTGTGAACGTTTAACATCGTCTCGACCCCGCGCTGAGCCAAAAATTATTCGCAACGAAGTAATTTGTTCGGTTTGCAACAATATTGGTCACTACGCTAGAGACTGTCGTTCCAGATCCATGCCGCGACAAATCTCGAACGCGCCTCGTCCGATTATTCCACGCGAAGTCCCCACGAATAGAACATCCTACGAAAATCCGCGTCCTTTAACGTCACAGGACAGATACTGCAGATACTGCAAAAATCCGGGCCATACCATCGAAGAGTGCCGCAAAAGGCAATTCAACAATAATCTTCGGCAATCGGGAAACGAATACGGCCTCCAGCCGCGCCGCGAGACAGGTCGCGAGGCCGCCCGGAATATAAAGACTCTCGCGATAAACGACCCACAATCTATAATAGACAACCCAGCGCCTCAATAAAACTGACTGGGAAAACTAATACTCCCAGCGTAATTCTACGTTCAGCCGCCTTATTAAAAGACACGGAATTTATGATAGACACGGGCGCGGAAATTAACATTATAAAAAAATCGGCACTAGCTCCTTCCGCACGTGTAGACCGGTCCGAAATATTAGTTATTACCGGTGTAACCAACGGGCAAACCAATACGATAGGTTCCGTAAATATCGTCTTATTCGGCCGCGTAGTACCGTTTAACGTTGTTAACAACGATTTTCCACTAAAACCAGACGGTATCCTAGGGTCAGGTTTCTGCGCCGACGCAGAAATTTCCTTCATTAAGAAACAAGTCAGGTGGCACGGAACGACTATACCGTTTTGTCGCGATATAATTTCCACGGAAATAATACAAAATCCTAATTCAGGACAAATCATTCCGAGAAATCGCGAAATACCGAAACCGACAGTCGAAAAGCCACCAGTACCAGTTCCGAATCCTAAACCTACTACGAAATCGCAAAAAGAGCCGCGGAAAACCGCGAAAAATTTTTTCAAAAAAGACAAATTCTCCATTCCACCACGCGCAAATGTCGGTATTAAAGTTCGTATAATAAATACTCATATTTCCGAGGGAATAATTCCCCGAATCGACATCGCGCCGGGTGTTTATTTCGGTGACGCATTAGTCAAAGTAAACGGAGATAAGGCGATCGCGAGAATTACAAACTCCACCGACCAGACAGTCGAATTCGCTTTATCTCCGATCGAACTCGAACCGTTGGAAATATCGGATAACCCAACGGAGAAGAATAACACGCTGTTTCCAACGTTCTCACGAACGACAAATATTCGTTCAAATTCTAATTCTATTTCTGCCGAACGGTCCGGCAAAACCCAGAAGGGTAATTCGAATCTTTCCAATTCCATTTCAACGCCACGTCTTGAGCACGGATTCCCTCCTTCAGCGGAAAACAAACGAACGTACGCACAAGTGACGAAATCTGCCGTGAAAGACAACTCGACGAAATCTCGACTCCACAAAATAATAGAATCACTTCGACTCGAACACTTAAATATAGAAGAGAGAAACCATGTAATAGAATTAATAGATAAGAGTCAAGATTTGTTTTATATCGAGGGAGATAGGTTAGGCCATACCACGGCAGCGTCGCACAAAATTCCTACGGTTGACGAAAAACCGATTAATGTTAAGCAATACCGATTCCCACCCGCTCACAAGGAGGAAATTCGAAAGCAAATAGAGTCTCTTCTACATAACGGCATTATTAAAGATTCTAAATCCCCTTATAATTCTCCTCTTTGGGTCGTCCCCAAAAAGGCGGATTCCCAGGGAAAAAAGAGATGGAGGGTAGTTATAGATTACCGCGCACTGAATGAAAAGTCGATCGCGGACGCGTACCCATTGCCATGCATAACCGAGATATTAGATCAACTCGGGAGTGCAAAATATTTTAGCACGTTCGATCTGGCCAGTGGCTTCCACCAGATTCCCATGGAACCCACTGACGCGCACAAAACAGCATTTTCAACACCCAACGGTCATTACGAATTCACTCGAATGCCATTCGGTTTGAAAAACGCACCGGCAACCTTTCAACGTCTTATGGACAGCGCGCTCTCAGGCCTACAGGGAAACGAATTGTTCGTATATCTCGACGATATCGTTGTGTATGCCAGCTCTCTCCAAGAGCACGCTGCGAAGTACTCGAAACTCGTAAATAAACTTAGAGTGGCTAATCTATCCCTGCAGCCTGATAAGTGCGAGTTCCTCCGGCGAGAAGTAAGCTACTTGGGACACATCATAAGCGAGAATGGTGTGAAACCCGATCCGGGTAAAATAAGCGCAGTCCAGAATTTTCCACGTCCGAATAACCAAAAACAGATCAAACAATTTCTAGGCTTAGCGGGATACTATAGACGCTTCATCCCAAATTTTTCAAACACGGCGAAACCACTAACTAATCTATTGAAGAAAGACGCACCGTTCGTCTGGCGTAACGAACAGCAAAACGCTTTTGTAAAACTCCGAGATGCGCTATGCGAGGCGCCAATTCTTCAATATCCTAACTTCAAACTCCCATTTGTTATCACCACAGATGCATCAACGGATGCGATAGGCGCCGTACTGAGCCAAGGGCAAATAGGTCGCGATTTACCGATAGCGTATACGTCTAGACTCTTAAATTCAGCCGAGAGAAATTATTCGACGATAGAAAAGGAGTGTCTCGCTATCATTTACGCAGTTCATCAATTCAGACCATACGTCTATGGCAACCAATTCAAGCTGGTAACAGACCATCGTCCACTGGTGTGGATGAACTCTGTTAAGGACCCATCCAGCCGTCTCGTCAGGTGGAGATTAAAACTCGCGGAGTACGATTATGAAATTGTATACAAATCGGGTAAAACGAATTTAAACGCAGATGCATTATCGCGAAATCCAGCCAAAGTCTGCCCCTTGATTCAACCATCCTCTTCCGACGAAGACATATTTGATATTCCTCCAAAATCTCGAAAACAACAAGAATCCACAATGTCTCTGCCTCCTCCGCCTCCTCCACCTTCACCCGTTACGGATCAACCCACCTCGGATAACTTACCGACGGAACACACGAGATACGAACCATTGTTTAAATTCACACGCGACAATATCGCCATGAGACGTGATAACGTTGTTCTCTTCATTACCAAGTCCGGACAGCCTTACGACGCAGGAGCTAAACAAATTGATGAAGCGGGAAAATTCTTTTCACATAAAACGGGAATCAACCTCACAAAAGCCAAAGTAGTCCAAGTCGATAATTTTTACCAAATCCAATTGCCAGTCGTAGAACACGAAAAACGCGCAATCGATTTCGATTTAGTAGTAGAAGCTCTACGTTCTCTCTTCGATGTCGTTTCAGAATTACAACTAACTTCAATAAGCATAGCTCAAACGTACTTAGATTCAATTTCATGGTCGCGAATTCAGAAAATATTACAAGATTTATTTTACGAAACCCCACTTCAAATTACCGTTTGCCAAGGCTTGATACTCATTCCACCCGAACAACATAGAGAGAGTATCATAAAAACAAATCACGATACACCGGTTGGCGGACATAAAGGCGTAAACAAAACATACTCGCGCGTCAGAGAACGTTATTATTGGCCAAACATGAAGGCCCAAATTCAAGAGTATATAAGTAAATGCAAGAGCTGCCAATCCGAAAAACTAGTCCGAGTCAAAACCAAACAACCTTTAACCTTAACGGATACTCCAGGATGCGCCTTCGATAAAATATCGATGGACGTCATGGGTCCGCTTCCAACCACTCCCGAAGGTTTTACAAATATCCTAACAATACAAGATCTATTAACAAAATACTCCGTCGCAATTCCACTCAAACAGACATCTGCGGTCGATATTGCAGATGCCTTGATTACCCAATTTATATGCAAGTTCGGATGCCCAAAAGGGATTTTAACCGACCAAGGCACAAACTTCATAAACAGCCTTATAAAAGCAATAGCAATCAAATTTCGAATTAAACAATATAAATCAACTGCATTCCACCCTCAGACAAACGGTTCGGTGGAAAGATCCCACCACGTGCTCGCTGAATATCTTAAACATTTCATCAGCACCAGTGGCGATTGGGAAAGATGGCTCCCATACGCCATGTTTTCATATAACACCAGCGTTCACGAAGGCACTTTGTACACACCCCACGAGTTAGTTTTCGGGCGTATCGCCAGAACACCTTCGGAAACACCGTTCCAAGATCTGTCGGAAAACGAGACATACTCGGATTATTTAATCGAACTCAATCAGAAAATTTCTAACTCTCAGAAAATAGCGAAAGAAAATCTGGACCGTGCAAAACAGCGAGCGAAGCATTATTATGATAAAAAACAAAATGTACAGAAATTCGAGACCGGACAATGGGTGTTCCTATTAAGAGAACCACTCAAACACAAGTTCCAATCACAATACGTGGGCCCATATCGGATTCTCGAAGTTCTAAGCAATAATAATGTCAAATTGTCAATCAAAGGGAAAACAAAAATTGTCCACGCGAACAAATTGAAACTGTGTAAACGCATGAATGAATTCGAAAAGAAAAAGACTGAAAATGAAACGAGTGAGAGCGAGACAGGTGCGAGAATTAGTGCTAATCGTATCAGTACAACTGACAAAGACAGTGACAGTGCCAGTTCCGATCCAATGAGAGACGAAGGTGCAATCCATAACAAAAGAGGCCACTCCATAGAGGCAGAACGAGCCCGGTACACCAATAAACGCAGGGACTCAGCGGTACCACGGCAGCCAACCGGCAGCGCAGCAAACTTCGAGGCCCGCCCCGACAGGTATCAGCCAGTCAGGAGATCTTGGCCCCGCCAAGATTCCTTTTCGAGGGGGGGAGGTGTGACGTCCGGCGTATCGCCGTCCACCCCCCGACGCCTCCCACAGAGAGCAGGGACGAATTACCTGCAGCCGTCCACGACCAAGCGCACGGGTAAACACCCCTTTCGCCGAGCCAAGGCAGCCGACCCGCAAATCACGCCCCGGAGATGGACCAACCATTTGCGCTACCGCGCAAATCACAACACCCACGATCCACCTTCGCAACAACGACTCACCGAATCGCCTACCGTAACTCAGCCATACTTCATTTTTTCTAATATATATAACTATACATATTAATTCTAGATCTAAGTACACACGACACTATTCGATGTAACACGAACAACACTCACACATAATTTTAAGATATATTTATAATCAATATTCTCTAAGAAACGATGCGCTCGCGCGCGCATTCGACGCGCGCGGCTCACGCGTAACGCGAGCCGCGCCCCACCGCAAGGGCCGTCCGCCCTACTCCTACCGTCCGCCCCACTCGAAGGGCTCAGCGACTCGCGCGCCACGAGAACCGAGGAGGTCTCGTGCACGCGAGTGGATCGTCACTTCGTCCCGGGCATCGCCCGGCTCCGGTTCTCTTCCGACTTCATCCCGGGCATCACCCGACTTCAGACCTCTCTCAAACCTCGAATTCTAATTCAAATCGTATTCAAGTTCCTATTCTATTTCTAAACCTAAGTTCTATTTCTAGTTCATTAAGTTACTCTAAATCTAGATAGGGAAGTAAGTGTATAGCTAGGATTAATCAAGAATATATCTTTATTTTATTTCTACATTCGAGTCCTTATTCATTTTATATCTACGCGACACCCTCCGGTTCTCGCGTACAACCATACACAGCGCTACTTTGCGGAGATACAGACACTTGAACCTCTGCATTAGATAGAGCGGACCGCCGCTTATCTGTGCCGAATACAAGTGGAAGATCTCCCGAGTGGACGATCATTCTTCGCCCTCCTGGACCGACGACGATAGAGCGGACCGCCGCTTATCCGACTCGAATCTAGTTAGGAGAAGAAGATCTCGTATGTGTCGCACCGCTACCAAGAAGACGCGCCGCGCCGGTAGAAAGAATTTCTTGCGACAACTTGTGCGGGAATATAACGGATCCCAGGCGTGCCCAGCCTACCATTCCGTGATTGCTGTTACTGCTGTCCGCATCCAGCCTCCTGCAGCACCACCGACATCTCCGACGCCAGCATCCGAGTCCGGTCAACGTCGCTGGACCCTCACTCCATTGACGCTCCCTCAACGCCCATCTTACGCGTCCACTGTCCCAGCCGGTGACCCTCGACGACAGCGGTACCTGGAAAGGGGATATTAAGGTGTTAATCGACGAAAGGTAAGTAAATTTCACTTTACCGCATCGAAAAGGGTAAAATTACCGCTCGCGTCCCATAAAAGGAAACCACGGTACCCATCACAATCGAGTGATCGGCCCTGTGTTTTATATTTCGTTTCGTACGGTCGACTCCGGAAATTCTCCCGGTCCCGGACGTGACACATGACACTTCGCAAATCATATTATATCTTACCATGAATCATAGAAGTGAGATGCGATATCGCGTTTTAAGAAGCAACAGAAATCCATTGCTACGATACGTAGATATCTGCAAACGCTATTTCCTTGCAAGAAAGTGTCGCATTTACATTCATTTGAAGTGTAGACGAGGAATACATAACACTTCGCAAATCATGTTATATCTTACCATGAAACATAGAAATGAGATCCGATATCGCGTTTTAAGAATCATAAGAACACTATTGCTACGATACGTAGACATCTGCAAACGCTATTTCCTTGCAACGAAGTGTCGCATTTACATTCATTTGAAGCCTGGACGAGGAATACATGACACTTCGCAAATCATATTATATCTTACCATGAAACATAGAAATGAGATGCGTTATCGCGTTTTAAGGAGCATCAGAAATTCATTGCTACGATACGTAGACATCTGCAAACGCTATTTCCTTGCAAGAAAGTGTCGCATTTACATTCATTTGAAGCGTGGACGAGGAATACATGACACTTCGCAAATCATATTATATCTTACCATGAAACATAGAAATGAGATGCGTTATCGCGTTTTAAGAAGCATCAGAAATCCATTGCTACGATGAGTAGACATCTGCAAACGCTATTTCCATGCAGGGAAGTGTCGCATTTACATTCATTTGAAGTGTAGACGAGGAATACATGACACTTCGCAAATCATATTATATCCTACCATGAAACATAGAAATGAGATGCGATATCGCGTTTTAAGAAGCATTAGAACTCTATTGCTACGATACGTAGACATCTGCAAACGCTATTTCCTTGCAAGGAAGTGTCGCATTTACATTCATTTGAAGTGCAGACGAGGAATACATAACACTTCGCAAATCATATTATATCTTACCATGAAACATAGAAATAAGATCCGATATCGCGTTGTAAGAATCATAAGAACTCTATTGCTACGATACGTAGACATCTGCAAACGCTATTTCCTTGCAGGGAAGTGTCGCATTTACATTCATTTGAAGTGTAGACGAGGAATACATGACACTTCGCAAATCATATCATATCTTACCATGAAACGTAGAAATGAGATGCGATATCGCGTTTTAAGAATCATAAGAACTCTATTGCTACGATACGTAGACATCTGCAAAAGCTATTTCCTTGCAAGGAAGTGTCGCATTTACTTTCATTTGAATCGTAGACGAGGAATGCATAACACTTCGCAATGAATATTATATCTTATCTTGAAACATAGATATGAGATGCGATATCGCGTTTTAAGAATCATATGAACTCTATTGTTACGATACGTAGACATCTCCAAACGCTATTTCCTTGCAAGGAAGTGTCGCATTTACATTCATTTGAATCGTAGACGAGGAATGCATAACACTTCGCAATGAATATTATATCTTATCATGAAACATAGATATGAGATAAAATATCTCGTTTTAAGAAGCATTTGAACTCTATTGCTTCGATACGTAGACATCTGCAAACGCAATTTCCTTGCAAGTGTCGCATTTACATTCATTTGAAGTGTAGACGAGGAATACATGACACTTCGCAAATCATATTATATCTTACCATGAAACGTAGAAATGAGATGCGATATCGCGTTTTAAGAATCATAAGAACTCTATTGCTACGATACGTAGACATCTGCAAACGCTATTTCCTTGCAAGGAAGGGTCGCATTTACATTTGTCACGTCCGGGACCGGGAGAATTTCCGGAGTCGACCGTACGAAACGAAATATAAAACACAGGGCCGATCACTCGATTGTGATGGGTACCGTGGTTTCCTTTTATGGGACGCGAGCGGTAATTTTACCCTTTTCGATGCGGTAAAGTGAAATTTACTTACCTTTCGTCGATTAACACCTTAATATCCCCTTTCCAGGTACCGCTGTCGTCGAGGGTCACCGGCTGGGACAGTGGACGCGTAAGATGGGCGTTGAGGGAGCGTCAATGGAGTGAGGGTCCAGCGACGTTGACCGGACTCGGATGCTGGCGTCGGAGATGTCGGTGGTGCTGCAGGAGGCTGGATGCGGACAGCAGTAACAGCAATCACGGAATGGTAGGCTGGGCACGCCTGGGATCCGTTATATTCCCGCACAAGTTGTCGCAAGAAATTCTTTCTACCGGCGCGGCGCGTCTTCTTGGTAGCGGTGCGACACATACGAGATCTTCTTCTCCTAACTAGATTCGAGTCGGATAAGCGGCGGTCCGCTCTATCGTCGTCGGTCCAGGAGGGCGAAGAATGATCGTCCACTCGGGAGATCTTCCACTTGTATTCGGCACAGATAAGCGGCGGTCCGCTCTATCTAATGCAGAGGTTCAAGTGTCTGTATCTCCGCAAAGTAGCGCTGTGTATGGTTGTACGCGAGAACCGGAGGGTGTCGCGTAGATATAAAATGAATAAGGACTCGAATGTAGAAATAAAATAAAGATATATTCTTGATTAATCCTAGCTATACACTTACTTCCCTATCTAGATTTAGAGTAACTTAATGAACTAGAAATAGAACTTAGGTTTAGAAATAGAATAGGAACTTGAATACGATTTGAATTAGAATTCGAGGTTTGAGAGAGGTCTGAAGTCGGGTGATGCCCGGGATGAAGTCGGAAGAGAACCGGAGCCGGGCGATGCCCGGGACGAAGTGACGATCCACTCGCGTGCACGAGACCTCCTCGGTTCTCGTGGCGCGCGAGTCGCTGAGCCCTTCGAGTGGGGCGGACGGTAGGAGTAGGGCGGACGGCCCTTGCGGTGGGGCGCGGCTCGCGTTACGCGTGAGCCGCGCGCGTCGAATGCGCGCGCGAGCGCATCGTTTCTTAGAGAATATTGATTATAAATATATCTTAAAATTATGTGTGAGTGTTGTTCGTGTTACATCGAATAGTGTCGTGTGTACTTAGATCTAGAATTAATATGTATAGTTATATATATTAGAAAAAATGAAGTATGGCTGAGTTACGGTAGGCGATTCGGTGAGTCGTTGTTGCGAAGGTGGATCGTGGGTGTTGTGATTTGCGCGGTAGCGCAAATGGTTGGTCCATCTCCGGGGCGTGATTTGCGGGTCGGCTGCCTTGGCTCGGCGAAAGGGGTGTTTACCCGTGCGCTTGGTCGTGGACGGCTGCAGGTAATTCGTCCCTGCTCTCTGTGGGAGGCGTCGGGGGGTGGACGGCGATACGCCGGACGTCACACCTCCCCCCCTCGAAAAGGAATCTTGGCGGGGCCAAGATCTCCTGACTGGCTGATACCTGTCGGGGCGGGCCTCGAAGTTTGCTGCGCTGCCGGTTGGCTGCCGTGGTACCGCTGAGTCCCTGCGTTTATTGGTGTACCGGGCTCGTTCTGCCTCTATGGAGTGGCCTCTTTTGTTATGGATTGCACCTTCGTCTCTCATTGGATCGGAACTGGCACTGTCACTGTCTTTGTCAGTTGTACTGATACGATTAGCACTAATTCTCGCACCTGTCTCGCTCTCACTCGTTTCATTTTCAGTCTTTTTCTTTTCGAATTCATTCATGCGTTTACACAGTTTCAATTTGTTCGCGTGGACAATTTTTGTTTTCCCTTTGATTGACAATTTGACATTATTATTGCTTAGAACTTCGAGAATCCGATATGGGCCCACGTATTGTGATTGGAACTTGTGTTTGAGTGGTTCTCTTAATAGGAACACCCATTGTCCGGTCTCGAATTTCTGTACATTTTGTTTTTTATCATAATAATGCTTCGCTCGCTGTTTTGCACGGTCCAGATTTTCTTTCGCTATTTTCTGAGAGTTAGAAATTTTCTGATTGAGTTCGATTAAATAATCCGAGTATGTCTCGTTTTCCGACAGATCTTGGAACGGTGTTTCCGAAGGTGTTCTGGCGATACGCCCGAAAACTAACTCGTGGGGTGTGTACAAAGTGCCTTCGTGAACGCTGGTGTTATATGAAAACATGGCGTATGGGAGCCATCTTTCCCAATCGCCACTGGTGCTGATGAAATGTTTAAGATATTCAGCGAGCACGTGGTGGGATCTTTCCACCGAACCGTTTGTCTGAGGGTGGAATGCAGTTGATTTATATTGTTTAATTCGAAATTTGATTGCTATTGCTTTTATAAGGCTGTTTATGAAGTTTGTGCCTTGGTCGGTTAAAATCCCTTTTGGGCATCCGAACTTGCATATAAATTGGGTAATCAAGGCATCTGCAATATCGACCGCAGATGTCTGTTTGAGTGGAATTGCGACGGAGTATTTTGTTAATAGATCTTGTATTGTTAGGATATTTGTAAAACCTTCGGGAGTGGTTGGAAGCGGACCCATGACGTCCATCGATATTTTATCGAAGGCGCATCCTGGAGTATCCGTTAAGGTTAAAGGTTGTTTGGTTTTGACTCGGACTAGTTTTTCGGATTGGCAGCTCTTGCATTTACTTATATACTCTTGAATTTGGGCCTTCATGTTTGGCCAATAATAACGTTCTCTGACGCGCGAGTATGTTTTGTTTACGCCTTTATGTCCGCCAACCGGTGTATCGTGATTTGTTTTTATGATACTCTCTCTATGTTGTTCGGGTGGAATGAGTATCAAGCCTTGGCAAACGGTAATTTGAAGTGGGGTTTCGTAAAATAAATCTTGTAATATTTTCTGAATTCGCGACCATGAAATTGAATCTAAGTACGTTTGAGCTATGCTTATTGAAGTTAGTTGTAATTCTGAAACGACATCGAAGAGAGAACGTAGAGCTTCTACTACTAAATCGAAATCGATTGCGCGTTTTTCGTGTTCTACGACTGGCAATTGGATTTGGTAAAAATTATCGACTTGGACTACTTTGGCTTTTGTGAGGTTGATTCCCGTTTTATGTGAAAAGAATTTTCCCGCTTCATCAATTTGTTTAGCTCCTGCGTCGTAAGGCTGTCCGGACTTGGTAATGAAGAGAACAACGTTATCACGTCTCATGGCGATATTGTCGCGTGTGAATTTAAACAATGGTTCGTATCTCGTGTGTTCCGTCGGTAAGTTATCCGAGGTGGGTTGATCCGTAACGGGTGAAGGTGGAGGAGGCGGAGGAGGCAGAGACATTGTGGATTCTTGTTGTTTTCGAGATTTTGGAGGAATATCAAATATGTCTTCGTCGGAAGAGGATGGTTGAATCAAGGGGCAGACTTTGGCTGGATTTCGCGATAATGCATCTGCGTTTAAATTCGTTTTACCCGATTTGTATACAATTTCATAATCGTACTCCGCGAGTTTTAATCTCCACCTGACGAGACGGCTGGATGGGTCCTTAACAGAGTTCATCCACACCAGTGGACGATGGTCTGTTACCAGCTTGAATTGGTTGCCATAGACGTATGGTCTGAATTGATGAACTGCGTAAATGATAGCGAGACACTCCTTTTCTATCGTCGAATAATTTCTCTCGGCTGAATTTAAGAGTCTAGACGTATACGCTATCGGTAAATCGCGACCTATTTGCCCTTGGCTCAGTACGGCGCCTATCGCATCCGTTGATGCATCTGTGGTGATAACAAATGGGAGTTTGAAGTTAGGATATTGAAGAATTGGCGCCTCGCATAGCGCATCTCGGAGTTTTACAAAAGCGTTTTGCTGTTCGTTACGCCAGACGAACGGTGCGTCTTTCTTCAATAGATTAGTTAGTGGTTTCGCCGTGTTTGAAAAATTTGGGATGAAGCGTCTATAGTATCCCGCTAAGCCTAGAAATTGTTTGATCTGTTTTTGGTTATTCGGACGTGGAAAATTCTGGACTGCGCTTATTTTACCCGGATCGGGTTTCACACCATTCTCGCTTATGATGTGTCCCAAGTAGCTTACTTCTCGCCGGAGGAACTCGCACTTATCAGGCTGCAGGGATAGATTAGCCACTCTAAGTTTATTTACGAGTTTCGAGTACTTCGCAGCGTGCTCTTGGAGAGAGCTGGCATACACAACGATATCGTCGAGATATACGAACAATTCGTTTCCCTGTAGGCCTGAGAGCGCGCTGTCCATAAGACGTTGAAAGGTTGCCGGTGCGTTTTTCAAACCGAATGGCATTCGAGTGAATTCGTAATGACCGTTGGGTGTTGAAAATGCTGTTTTGTGCGCGTCAGTGGGTTCCATGGGAATCTGGTGGAAGCCACTGGCCAGATCGAACGTGCTAAAATATTTTGCACTCCCGAGTTGATCTAATATCTCGGTTATGCATGGCAATGGGTACGCGTCCGCGATCGACTTTTCATTCAGTGCGCGGTAATCTATAACTACCCTCCATCTCTTTTTTCCCTGGGAATCCGCCTTTTTGGGGACGACCCAAAGAGGAGAATTATAAGGGGATTTAGAATCTTTAATAATGCCGTTATGTAGAAGAGACTCTATTTGCTTTCGAATTTCCTCCTTGTGAGCGGGTGGGAATCGGTATTGCTTAACATTAATCGGTTTTTCGTCAACCGTAGGAATTTTGTGCGACGCTGCCGTGGTATGGCCTAACCTATCTCCCTCGATATAAAACAAATCTTGACTCTTATCTATTAATTCTATTACATGGTTTCTCTCTTCTATATTTAAGTGTTCGAGTCGAAGTGATTCTATTATTTTGTGGAGTCGAGATTTCGTCGAGTTGTCTTTCACGGCAGATTTCGTCACTTGTGCGTACGTTCGTTTGTTTTCCGCTGAAGGAGGGAATCCGTGCTCAAGACGTGGCGTTGAAATGGAATTGGAAAGATTCGAATTACCCTTCTGGGTTTTGCCGGACCGTTCGGCAGAAATAGAATTAGAATTTGAACGAATATTTGTCGTTCGTGAGAACGTTGGAAACAACGTGTTATTCTTCTCCGTTGGGTTATCCGATATTTCCAACGGTTCGAGTTCGATCGGAGATAAAGCGAATTCGACTGTCTGGTCGGTGGAGTTTGTAATTCTCGCGATCGCCTTATCTCCGTTTACTTTGACTAATGCGTCACCGAAATAAACACCCGGCGCGATGTCGATTCGGGGAATTATTCCCTCGGAAATATGAGTATTTATTATACGAACTTTAATACCGACATTTGCGCGTGGTGGAATGGAGAATTTGTCTTTTTTGAAAAAATTTTTCGCGGTTTTCCGCGGCTCTTTTTGCGATTTCGTAGTAGGTTTAGGATTCGGAACTGGTACTGGTGGCTTTTCGACTGTCGGTTTCGGTATTTCGCGATTTCTCGGAATGATTTGTCCTGAATTAGGATTTTGTATTATTTCCGTGGAAATTATATCGCGACAAAACGGTATAGTCGTTCCGTGCCACCTGACTTGTTTCTTAATGAAGGAAATTTCTGCGTCGGCGCAGAAACCTGACCCTAGGATACCGTCTGGTTTTAGTGGAAAATCGTTGTTAACAACGTTAAACGGTACTACGCGGCCGAATAAGACGATATTTACGGAACCTATCGTATTGGTTTGCCCGTTGGTTACACCGGTAATAACTAATATTTCGGACCGGTCTACACGTGCGGAAGGAGCTAGTGCCGATTTTTTTATAATGTTAATTTCCGCGCCCGTGTCTATCATAAATTCCGTGTCTTTTAATAAGGCGGCTGAACGTAGAATTACGCTGGGAGTATTAGTTTTCCCAGTCAGTTTTATTGAGGCGCTGGGTTGTCTATTATAGATTGTGGGTCGTTTATCGCGAGAGTCTTTATATTCCGGGCGGCCTCGCGACCTGTCTCGCGGCGCGGCTGGAGGCCGTATTCGTTTCCCGATTGCCGAAGATTATTGTTGAATTGCCTTTTGCGGCACTCTTCGATGGTATGGCCCGGATTTTTGCAGTATCTGCAGTATCTGTCCTGTGACGTTAAAGGACGCGGATTTTCGTAGGATGTTCTATTCGTGGGGACTTCGCGTGGAATAATCGGACGAGGCGCGTTCGAGATTTGTCGCGGCATGGATCTGGAACGACAGTCTCTAGCGTAGTGACCAATATTGTTGCAAACCGAACAAATTACTTCGTTGCGAATAATTTTTGGCTCAGCGCGGGGTCGAGACGATGTTAAACGTTCACAATCTAGAATATGACGCTTATAGAGTTCTCGAGCGCGCGCGAACGCGTCTTGCGGAGACTGTACCTGCGACAACGGAATTTGCAATCTAATTTCGGGGATCAATCCGTCTATAAAACAACGAAGCGTCAGCTCATCCACGTTGGAGGCTGATTGCGAAACGTATGGGGAAAGTCTCTCGCAATCAATTATCGCTGACCGAAGGTCTTTAACTCTACTAACGTAATCAAGGATATGTTCTCCGGGCTTCATAAAGATGTTCGTTAGTTCACCTCTATAGTGATCGGCGGATCGAATAGCTCCGAATGAATTCCTAAGTATGTCTGTCAGCTCAAGAATGGAATTGCATGGCTCATCCTCTACGGCTAAATATGCGCGACCTTTCAATTTACTTTTTACGAGACGCGTAAATGTGCGCTCGCATCCGTTCGGGATCAAGTCGTACGCGCGCTTACATGCACGCGTAAATTGCAACACGGGTATATTTTGGCCATCGTACTGCGGAACGGATTCTAGTGCCTGTTTTAAAGATAGCTCGTCGTGGGAATTCGGATTATCCGTGTACGCGCTTCGCGGTGGCGTTGAATTAAGACCGGGAAATTCGAGAGATGCCGTATCGGTCCTAGTAAGATTTTGAGAACGTCGGAGCGCTTCCAGTTCGCGACGCATCTGATCTAACTGTTGAAGCAACGCGATAGTGTTATCAGCGGCCCGATTACTTTCTGCTGTATCGGTAGTTCGCGGAAGAGGCTCGGCAAGTGCGTCTTGGAAGTCTATTGTTCGAGCTGCGTGGTGCTCTTTGTCGGTTTCACTAGTCGCGGCGGTGCCTCGAGGCGGCTGGTGACGGGTCTTTACCGGCGTTCGCGTCGCCATAGTTGGTCGCGTTCCCGATCGAGCGGAATTTCTGACGGAAATCGCGAGGCTTATCCCACCGCTGTCACCAAATTCGTGTCACGTCCGGGACCGGGAGAATTTCCGGAGTCGACCGTACGAAACGAAATATAAAACACAGGGCCGATCACTCGATTGTGATGGGTACCGTGGTTTCCTTTTATGGGACGCGAGCGGTAATTTTACCCTTTTCGATGCGGTAAAGTGAAATTTACTTACCTTTCGTCGATTAACACCTTAATATCCCCTTTCCAGGTACCGCTGTCGTCGAGGGTCACCGGCTGGGACAGTGGACGCGTAAGATGGGCGTTGAGGGAGCGTCAATGGAGTGAGGGTCCAGCGACGTTGACCGGACTCGGATGCTGGCGTCGGAGATGTCGGTGGTGCTGCAGGAGGCTGGATGCGGACAGCAGTAACAGCAATCACGGAATGGTAGGCTGGGCACGCCTGGGATCCGTTATATTCCCGCACAAGTTGTCGCAAGAAATTCTTTCTACCGGCGCGGCGCGTCTTCTTGGTAGCGGTGCGACACATACGAGATCTTCTTCTCCTAACTAGATTCGAGTCGGATAAGCGGCGGTCCGCTCTATCGTCGTCGGTCCAGGAGGGCGAAGAATGATCGTCCACTCGGGAGATCTTCCACTTGTATTCGGCACAGATAAGCGGCGGTCCGCTCTATCTAATGCAGAGGTTCAAGTGTCTGTATCTCCGCAAAGTAGCGCTGTGTATGGTTGTACGCGAGAACCGGAGGGTGTCGCGTAGATATAAAATGAATAAGGACTCGAATGTAGAAATAAAATAAAGATATATTCTTGATTAATCCTAGCTATACACTTACTTCCCTATCTAGATTTAGAGTAACTTAATGAACTAGAAATAGAACTTAGGTTTAGAAATAGAATAGGAACTTGAATACGATTTGAATTAGAATTCGAGGTTTGAGAGAGGTCTGAAGTCGGGTGATGCCCGGGATGAAGTCGGAAGAGAACCGGAGCCGGGCGATGCCCGGGACGAAGTGACGATCCACTCGCGTGCACGAGACCTCCTCGGTTCTCGTGGCGCGCGAGTCGCTGAGCCCTTCGAGTGGGGCGGACGGTAGGAGTAGGGCGGACGGCCCTTGCGGTGGGGCGCGGCTCGCGTTACGCGTGAGCCGCGCGCGTCGAATGCGCGCGCGAGCGCATCGTTTCTTAGAGAATATTGATTATAAATATATCTTAAAATTATGTGTGAGTGTTGTTCGTGTTACATCGAATAGTGTCGTGTGTACTTAGATCTAGAATTAATATGTATAGTTATATATATTAGAAAAAATGAAGTATGGCTGAGTTACGGTAGGCGATTCGGTGAGTCGTTGTTGCGAAGGTGGATCGTGGGTGTTGTGATTTGCGCGGTAGCGCAAATGGTTGGTCCATCTCCGGGGCGTGATTTGCGGGTCGGCTGCCTTGGCTCGGCGAAAGGGGTGTTTACCCGTGCGCTTGGTCGTGGACGGCTGCAGGTAATTCGTCCCTGCTCTCTGTGGGAGGCGTCGGGGGGTGGACGGCGATACGCCGGACGTCACACATTCATTTGAAGCGTGGACGAAGAATACATGACACTTAGCAAATCATATTATATCTTACCATGAAACATAGAAATGAGATGCGATATCGCGTTTTAAGAAGCATTAGAACTCCATTGCTACGATACCTAGACATCTGCAGACGCTATTTCCTAGCAAGGAAGTGTCGCATTTACATTCATTTGAAGTGTAGACGGGGAATACATGACACTTCGCAAATCATATTATATCTTACCATGGAACATAGAAATGAGATGCGATATCGCGTTTTAAGAAGCATTTGAACTCTATTGCTTCGATACGTAGACATCTGCAAACGCTATTTCCTTGCAAGGAAGTGTCGCATTTACATTCATTTGAAGTGTAGACGAGGAATACATAACACTTCGCAAATCATATTATATCTTACCATGAAACATTGAAATGAGATGCGATATCGCGTTTTAAGAGTCATAAGAACTCTATTGTTACGATACGTAGACATCTGCAAACGCTATTTCCTTGCAAGGAAGTGTCGCATTTACGTTCATTTGAATCGTAGACGAGGAATGCATAACACTTCGCAAATCATATTATATCTAACCATGAAACATAGAAATGAGATGCGATATCGAGTTTTAAGAAGCATTAGAACTCTATTGCTACGATACGTAGACATCTGCAATCGCTATTTCCTTGCAACGAAGTGTCGCATTTACTTTCATTTGAATCGTAGACGAGGAATGCATAACACATCGCAATGAATATTATATCTTATCTTGAAACATAGATATGAGATGCGATATCGCGTTTTAAGAATCATATGAACTCTATTGTTACGATACGTAGACATCTCCAAACGCTATTTCCTTGCAAGGAAGTGTCGCATTTACGTTCATTTGAATCTTAGACGAGGAATGCATAACACTTCGCAATGAATATTATATCTTATCATGAAACATAGATATGAGATGCGATATCGCGTTTTAAGAAGCATTAGAACTCTATTGCTACGATACGTAGACATCTGCAAACGCTATTTCCTTGCAAGGAAGTGTCGCATTTACATTCATTTGAAGTGCAGACGAGGAATACATAACACTTCGCAAATCATATTATATCTTACCATGAAACATAGAAATGAGATCCGATATCGCGTTGTAAGAATCATAAGAACTCTATTGCTACGATACGTAGACATCTGCAAACGCTATTTCCTTGCAGGGAAGTGTCGCATTTACATTCATTTGAAGTGTAGACGAGGAATACATGACACTTCGCAAATCATATCATATCTTACCATGAAACGTAGAAATGAGATGCGATATCGCGTTTTAAGAATCATAAGAACTCTATTGCTACGATACGTAGACATCTGCAAAAGCTATTTCCTTGCAAGGAAGTGTCGCATTTACTTTCATTTGAATCGTAGACGAGGAATGCATAACACTTCGCAATGAATATTATATCTTATCTTGAAACATAGATATGAGATGCGATATCGCGTTTTAAGAATCATATGAACTCTATTGTTACGATACGTAGACATCTCCAAACGCTATTTCCTTGCAAGGAAGTGTCGCATTTACATTCATTTGAATCGTAGACGAGGAATGCATAACACTTCGCAATGAATATTATATCTTATCATGAAACATAGATATGAGATAAAATATCTCGTTTTAAGAAGCATTTGAACTCTATTGCTTCGATACGTAGACATCTGCAAACGCAATTTCCTTGCAAGTGTCGCATTTACATTCATTTGAAGTGTAGACGAGGAATACATGACACTTCGCAAATCATATTATATCTTACCATGAAACGTAGAAATGAGATGCGATATCGCGTTTTAAGAATCATAAGAACTCTATTGCTACGATACGTAGACATCTGCAAACGCTATTTCCTTGCAAGGAAGGGTCGCATTTACATTCATTTGAAGCGTGGACGAAGAATACATGACACTTAGCAAATCATATTATATCTTACCATGAAACATAGAAATGAGATGCGATATCGCGTTTTAAGAAGCATTAGAACTCCATTGCTACGATACCTAGACATCTGCAGACGCTATTTCCTAGCAAGGAAGTGTCGCATTTACATTCAATTGAAGTGTAGACGGGGAATACATGACACTTCGCAAATCATATTATATCTTACCATGGAACATAGAAATGAGATGCGATATCGCGTTTTAAGAAGCATTTGAACTCTATTGCTTCGATACGTAGACATCTGCAAACGCTATTTCCTTGCAAGGAAGTGTCGCATTTACATTCATTTGAAGTGTAGACGAGGAATACATAACACTTCGCAAATCATATTATATCTTACCATGAAACATTGAAATGAGATGCGATATCGCGTTTTAAGAGTCATAAGAACTCTATTGTTACGATACGTAGACATCTGCAAACGCTATTTCCTTGCAAGGAAGTGTCGCATTTACGTTCATTTGAATCGTAGACGAGGAATGCATAACACTTCGCAAATCATATTATATCTTACCATGAAACATAGAAATGAGATGCGATATCGAGTTTTAAGAAGCATTAGAACTCTATTGCTACGATACGTAGACATCTGCAATCGCTATTTCCTTGCAACGAAGTGTCGCATTTACTTTCATTTGAATCGTAGACGAGGAATGCATAACACATCGCAATGAATATTATATCTTATCTTGAAACATAGATATGAGATGCGATATCGCGTTTTAAGAATCATATGAACTCTATTGTTACGATACGTAGACATCTCCAAACGCTATTTCCTTGCAAGGAAGTGTCGCATTTACGTTCATTTGAATCTTAGACGAGGAATGCATAACACTTCGCAATGAATATTATATCTTATCATGAAACATAGATATGAGATGCGATATCGCGTTTTAAGAAGCATTAGAACTCTATTGCTACGATACGTAGACATCTGCAAACGCTATTTCCTTGCAAGGAAGTGTCGCATTTACATTCATTTGAAGTGCAGACGAGGAATACATAACACTTCGCAAATCATATTATATCTTACCATGAAACATAGAAATGAGATCCGATATCGCGTTGTAAGAATCATAAGAACTCTATTGCTACGATACGTAGACATCTGCAAACGCTATTTCCTTGCAGGGAAGTGTCGCATTTACATTCATTTGAAGTGTAGACGAGGAATACATGACACATCGCAAATCATATTATATCTTACCATGAAACGTAGAAATGAGATGCGATATCGCGTTTTAAGAATCATAAGAACTCTATTGCTACGATACGTAGACATCTGCAAACGCTATTTCCTTGCAAGGAAGGGTCGCATTTACATTCATTTGAAGCGTGGACGAAGAATACATGACACTTAGCAAATCATATTATATCTTACCATGAAACATAGAAATGAGATGCGATATCGCGTTTTAAGAAGCATTAGAACTCCATTGCTACGATACCTAGACATCTGCAGACGCTATTTCCTAGCAAGGAAGTGTCGCATTTACATTCATTTGAAGTGTAGACGGGGAATACATGACACTTCGCAAATCATATTATATCTTACCATGGAACATAGAAATGAGATGCGATATCGCGTTTTAAGAAGCATTTGAACTCTATTGCTTCGATACGTAGACATCTGCAAACGCTATTTCCTTGCAAGGAAGTGTCGCATTTACATTCATTTGAAGTGTAGACGAGGAATACATAACACTTCGCAAATCATATTATATCTTACCATGAAACATTGAAATGAGATGCGATATCGCGTTTTAAGAGTCATAAGAACTCTATTGTTACGATACGTAGACATCTGCAAACGCTATTTCCTTGCAAGGAAGTGTCGCATTTACGTTCATTTGAATCGTAGACGAGGAATGCATAACACTTCGCAAATCATATTATATCTTACCATGAAACATAGAAATGAGATGCGATATCGCGTTTTAAGGAGCATTAGAACTCTATTGCTACGATACGTAGACATCTGCAATCGCTATTTCCTTGCAACGAAGTGTCGCATTTACTTTCATTTGAATCGTAGACGAGGAATGCATAACACTTCGCAATGAATATTATATCTTATCTTGAAACATAGATATGAGATGCGATATCGCGTTTTAAGAATCATATGAACTCTATTGTTACGATACGTAGACATCTCCAAACGCTATTTCCTTGCAAGGAAGTGTCGCATTTACGTTCATTTGAATCTTAGACGAGGAATGCATAACACTTCGCAATGAATATTATATCTTATCATGAAACATAGATATGAGATGCAATATCTCGTTTTAAGAAGCATTTGAACTCTATTGCTTCGATACGTAGACATCAGCAAACGCTATTTCCTTGCAAGGAAGTGTCGCATTTACATTCATTTGAAGTGTAGACGAGGAATACATGACACTTCGCAAATCATATTATATCCTACCATGAAACATAGAAATGAGATGCGATATCGCGTTTTAAGAAGCATTAGAACTCTATTGCTACGATACGCAGACATCTGCAAACGCTATTTCCTTGCAAGGAAGTGTCGCATTTACATTCATTTGAAGTGCAGCCGAGGAATACATAACACTTCGCAAATCATATTATATCTTACCATGAAACATAGAAATGAGATCCGATATCGCGTTGTAAGAATCATAAGAACTCTATTGCTACGATACGTAGACATCTGCAAACGCTATTTCCTTGCAGGGAAGTGTCGCATTTACATTCATTTGAAGTGTAGACGAGGAATACATGACACTTCGCAAATCATATTATATCTTACCATGAAACGTAGAAATGAGATGCGATATCGCGTTTTAAGAATCATAAGAACTCTATTGCTACGATACGTAGACATCTGCAAATGCTATTTCCTTGCAAGGAAGTGTCTCATTCACATTCATTTGAAGTGTAGACGAGGAATACATAACACTTCGCAAATCATATTATATCTTACCATGAAACATTGAAATGAGATGCGATATCGCGTTCTAAGAATCATAAGAACTCTACTGTTACGATACATAGACATCTGCAAACGCTATTTCCTTGCAAGGAAGTGTCGCATTTACGTTCATTTGAATCGTAGACGAGGAATGCATAACACATCGCAATGAATATTATATCTTATCATGACACATAGATATGAGATGCAATATCTCGTTTTTAGAAGCATTTGAACTCTATTGCTTCGATACGTAGACATCTGCAAATGCTATTTCCTTGCAAGGAAGTGTCGCATTCACATTCATTTGAAGTGTAGACGAGGAATACATAACACTTCGCAAATCATATTATATCTTACCATGAAACATTGAAATGAGATGCGATATCGCGTTCTAAGAATCATAAGAACTCTACTGTTACGATACGTAGACATCTGCAAACGCTATTTCCTTGCAAGGAAGTGTCGCATTTACATTCATTTGAAGTGTAGACGAGGAATACATGATACTTCGCAAATCATATTATATCTTACCATGAAACATAGAAATGAGATGCAATATCGCGTTTCAAGAAGCAGCAGAAATCCATTGCTACGATACGTAGACATCTGCAATCGCTATTTCCTTGCAAAGAAGTGTCGCATTTACCTTCATTTGAAGTGTAGACGAGGAATACATAACACTTCGCAAATCATATTATATCTTACCATGAAACATAGAAATGAGATGCGATATCGCGTTTTAAGAAGCATTAGAACTCTATTGCTACGATACGTAGACATCTGCAATCGCTATTTCCTTGCAACGAAGTGTCGCATTTACTTTCATTTGAATCGTAGACGAGGAATGCATAACACTTCGCAATGAATATTATATCCTATCTTGAAACATAGATATGAGATGCGATATCGCGTTTTAAGAATCATATGAACTCTATTGTTACGATACGTAGACATCTCCAAACGCTATTTCCTTGCAAGGAAGTGTCGCATTTACGTTCATTTGAATCGTAGACGAGGAATGCATAACACTTCGCAATGAATATTATATCTTATCATGAAACATAGATATGAGATGCAATATCTCGTTTTAAGAAGCATTTGAACTCTATTGCTTCGATACGTAGACATCTGCAAACGCTATTTCCTTGCAAGGAAGTGTCGCATTTACTTTCACTTGAAGTGTAGACGAGGAATACATGACACTTCGCAAATCATATTATATCCTACCATGAAACATAGAAATAAGATGCGATATCGCGTTTTAAGAATCATAAGAACTCTATTGCTACGATACGTAGACATCTGCAAACGCTATTTCCTTGCAGGGAAGTGTCGCATATACATTCATTTGAAGTGTAGACGAGGAATACATGACACTTCGCAAATCATATTATATCTTACCATGAAACATTGAAATGAGATGCGATATCGCGTTCTAAGAATCATAAGAACTCTACTGTTACGATACGTAGACATCTGCAAACGCTATTTCCTTGCAAGGAAGTGACGCATTTACTTTCATTTGAATCGTAGACGAGGAATGCATAACACATCGCAATGAACATTATATCTTATCATGACACATAGATATGAGATGCAATATCTCGTTTTAAGAAGCATTTGAACTCTATTGCTTCGATACGTAGACATCTGCAAACGCTATTTCCTTGCAGGGAAGTGTCGCATTTACATTCATTTGAAGTGTAGACGAGGAATACATGACACTTCGCAAATCATATTATATCTTACCATGAAACATTGAAATGAGATGCGATATCGCGTTCTAAGAATCATAAGAACTCTACTGTTACGATACGTAGACATCTGCAAACGCTATTTCCTTGCAAGGAAGTGTCGCATTTACGTTCATTTGAATCGTAGACGAGGAATGCATAACACATCGCAATGAACATTATATCTTATCATGACACATAGATATGAGATGCAATATCTCGTTTTAAGAAGCATTTGAACTCTATTGCTTCGATACGTAGACATCTGCAAACGCTATTTCCTTGCAGGGAAGTGTCGCATTTACATTCATTTGAAGTGTAGACGAGGAATACATGACACTTCGCAAATCATATTATATCTTACCATGAAACGTAGAAATGAGATGCGATATCGCGTTTTAAGAATCATAAGAATTCTATTGCTACGATACGTAGACATCTGCAAATGCTATTTCCTTGCAAGGAAGTGTCGCATTCACATTCATTTGAAGTGTAGACGAGGAATACATAACACTTCGCAAATCATATTATATCTTACCATGAAACATTGAAATGAGATGCGATATCGCGTTCTAAGAATCATAAGAACTCTACTGTTACGATACGTAGACATCTGCAAACGCTATTTCCTTGCAAGGAAGTGACGCATTTACTTTCATTTGAATCGTAGACGAGGAATGCATAACACATCGCAATGAACATTATATCTTATCATGACACATAGATATGAGATGCAATATCTCGTTTTAAGAAGCATTTGAACTCTATTGCTTCGATACGTAGACATCTGCAAACGCTATTTCCTTGCAGGGAAGTGTCGCATTTACATTCATTTGAAGTGTAGACGAGGAATACATGACACTTCGCAAATCATATTATATCTTACCATGAAACATTGAAATGAGATGCGATATCGCGTTCTAAGAATCATAAGAACTCTACTGTTACGATACGTAGACATCTGCAAACGCTATTTCCTTGCAAGGAAGTGTCGCATTTACGTTCATTTGAATCGTAGACGAGGAATGCATAACACATCGCAATGAACATTATATCTTATCATGACACATAGATATGAGATGCAATATCTCGTTTTAAGAAGCATTTGAACTCTATTGCTTCGATACGTAGACATCTGCAAACGCTATTTCCTTGCAGGGAAGTGTCGCATTTACATTCATTTGAAGTGTAGACGAGGAATACATGACACTTCGCAAATCATATTATATCTTACCATGAAACGTAGAAATGAGATGCGATATCGCGTTTTAAGAATCATAAGAATTCTATTGCTACGATACGTAGACATCTGCAAATGCTATTTCCTTGCAAGGAAGTGTCGCATTCACATTCATTTGAAGTGTAGACGAGGAATACATAACACTTCGCAAATCATATTATATCTTACCATGAAACATTGAAATGAGATGCGATATCGCGTTCTAAGAATCATAAGAACTCTACTGTTACGATACGTAGACATCTGCAAACGCTATTTCCTTGCAAGGAAGTGACGCATTTACTTTCATTTGAATCGTAGACGAGGAATGCATAACACATCGCAATGAACATTATATCTTATCATGACACATAGATATGAGATGCAATATCTCGTTTTAAGAAGCATTTGAACTCTATTGCTTCGATACGTAGACATCTGCAAACGCTATTTCCTTGCAGGGAAGTGTCGCATTTACATTCATTTGAAGTGTAGACGAGGAATACATGACACTTCGCAAATCATATTATATCTTACCATGAAACGTAGAAATGAGATGCGATATCGCGTTTTAAGAATCATAAGAACTCTATTGCTACTATACGTAGACATCTGCAAACGCTATTTCCTTGCAAGGAAGTGTCGCATTTACATTCATTTGAAGTGTAGACGAGGAATACATGACACTTCGCAAATCATATTATATCTTACCATGAAACATTGAAATGAGATGCGATATCGCGTTTTAAGAATCATAAGAACTCTATTGCTACGATACGTAGACATCTGCAAACGCTATTTCCTTGCAAGGAAATGTCGCATTTACATTCATTTGAATCGTAGACGAGAAATGCATAACACTTCGCAAATCATATTATATCTTACCATGAAACGTAGAAATGAGATGCGATATCGCGTTTTAAGAATCATAAGAACTCTACTGTTACGATACGTAGACATCTGCAAACGCTATTTCCTTGCAAGGAAGTGTCGCATTTACGTTCATTTGAATCGTAGACGAGGAATGCATAACACATCGCAATGAATATTATATCTTATCATGACACATAGATATGAGATGCAATATCTCGTTTTAAGAAGCATTAGAACTCTATTGCTACGGTACGTAGACATCTGCAATCGCTATTTCCTTGCAACGAAGTGTCGCATTTACTTTCATTTGAATCGTAGACGAGGAATGCATAACACTTCGCAATGAATATTATATCCTATCTTGAAACATAGATATGAGATGCGATATCGCGTTTTAAGAATCATATGAACTCTATTGTTACGATACGTAGACATCTCCAAACGCTATTTCCTTGCAAGGAAGTGTCGCATTTACGTTCATTTGAATCGTAGACGAGGAATGCATAACACTTCGCAATGAATATTATATCTTATCATGAAACATAGATATGAGATGCAATATCTCGTTTTAAGAAGCATTTGAACTCTATTGCTTCGATACGTAGACATCTGCAAACGCTATTTCCTTGCAAGGAAGTGTCGCATTTACTTTCACTTGAAGTGTAGACGAGGAATACATGACACTTCGCAAATCATATTATATCCTACCATGAAACATAGAAATGAGATGCGATATCGCGTTTTAAGAATCATAAGAACTCTATTGCTACGATACGTAGACATCTGCAAACGCTATTTCCTTGCAGGGAAGTGTCGCATATACATTCATTTGAAGTGTAGACGAGGAATACATGACACTTCGCAAATCATATTATATCTTACCATGAAACGTAGAAATGAGATGCGATATCGCGTTTTAAGAATCATAAGTACTCTATTGCTACGATACGTAGACATCTGCAAATGCTATTTCCTTGCAAGGAAGTGTCGCATTCACATTCATTTGAAGTGTAGACGAGGAATACATAACACTTCGCAAATCATATTATATCTTACCATGAAACATTGAAATGAGATGCGGTATCGCGTTCTAAGAATCATAAGAACTCTACTGTTACGATACGTAGACATCTGCAAACGCTATTTCCTTGCAAGGAAGTGTCGCATTTACGTTCATTTGAATCGTAGACGAGGAATGCATAACACATCGCAGTGAATATTATATCTTATCATGACACATAGATATGAGATGCAATATCTCGTTTTAAGAAGCATTAGAACTCTATTGCTACGGTACGTAGACATCTGCAATCGCTATTTCCTTGCAACGAAGTGTCGCATTTACTTTCATTTGAATCGTAGACGAGGAATGCATAACACTTCGCAATGAATATTATATCCTATCTTGAAACATAGATATGAGATGCGATATCGCGTTTTAAGAATCAAATGAACTCTATTGTTACGATACGTAGACATCTCCAAACGCTATTTCCTTGCAAGGAAGTGTCGCATTTACGTTCATTTGAATCGTAGACGAGGAATGCATAACACTTCGCAATGAATATTATATCTTATCATGAAACATAGATATGAGATGCAATATCTCGTTTTAAGAAGCATTTGAACTCTATTGCTTCGATACGTAGACATCTGCAAACGCTATTTCCTTGCAAGGAAGTGTCGCATTTACTTTCACTTGAAGTGTAGACGAGGAATACATGACACTTCGCAAATCATATTATATCCTACCATGAAACATAGAAATGAGATGCGATATCGCGTTTTAAGAATCATAAGAACTCTATTGCTACGATACGTAGACATCTGCAAACGCTATTTCCTTGCAGGGAAGTGTCGCATATACATTCATTTGAAGTGTAGACGAGGAATACATGACACTTCGCAAATCATATTATATCTTACCATGAAACGTAGAAATGAGATGCGATATCGCGTTTTAAGAATCATAAGTACTCTATTGCTACGATACGTAGACATCTGCAAATGCTATTTCCTTGCAAGGAAGTGTCGCATTCACATTCATTTGAAGTGTAGACGAGGAATACATAACACTTCGCAAATCATATTATATCTTACCATGAAACATTGAAATGAGATGCGATATCGCGTTCTAAGAATCATAAGAACTCTACTGTTACGATACGTAGACATCTGCAAACGCTATTTCCTTGCAAGGAAGTGACGCATTTACTTTCATTTGAATCGTAGACGAGGAATGCATAACACATCGCAATGAACATTATATCTTATCATGACACATAGATATGAGATGCAATATCTCGTTTTAAGAAGCATTTGAACTCTATTGCTTCGATACGTAGACATCTGCAAACGCTATTTCCTTGCAGGGAAGTGTCGCATTTACATTCATTTGAACTGTAGACGAGGAATACATGACACTTCGCAAATCATATTATATCTTACCATGAAACATTGAAATGAGATGCGATATCGCGTTTTAAGAATCATAAGAACTCTATTGCTACGATACGTAGACATCTGCAATCGCTACTTCCTTGCAAAGAAGTGTCGCATTTACCTTCATTTGAAGTGTAAACGAGGAATACATAACACTTCGCAAATCATATTATATCTTACCATGAAACATAGAAATGAGATGCGATATCGCGTTTTAAGAAGCATTAGAACTCTATTGCTACGATACGTAGACATGTGCAATCGCTATTTCCTTGCAACGAAGTGTCGCATTTACTTTCATTTGAATCGTAGACGAGGAATGCATAACACTTCGCAATGAATATTATATCCTATCTTGAAACATAGATATGAGATGCGATATCGCGTTTTAAGAATCATATGAACTCTATTGTTACGATACGTAGACATCTCCAAACGCTATTTCCTTGCAAGGAAGTGTCGCATTTACGTTCATTTGAATCGTAGACGAGGAATGCATAACACTTCGCAATGAATATTATATCTTATCATGAAACATAGATATGAGATGCAATATCTCGTTTTAAGAAGCATTTGAACTCTATTGCTTCGATACGTAGACATCTGCAAACGCTATTTCCTTGCAAGGAAGTGTCGCATTTACTTTCACTTGAAGTGTAGACGAGGAATACATGACACTTCGCAAATCATATTATATCCTACCATGAAACATAGAAATAAGATGCGATATCGCGTTTTAAGAATCATAAGAACTCTATTGCTACGATACGTAGACATCTGCAAACGCTATTTCCTTGCAGGGAAGTGTCGCATATACATTCATTTGAAGTGTAGACGAGGAATACATGACACTTCGCAAATCATATTATATCTTACCATGAAACATAGAAATGAGATGCGATATCGCGTTTTAAGAAGCATTAGAACTCTATAGTGTCACGTCCGGGACCGGGAGAATTTCCGGAGTCGACCGTACGAAACGAAATATAAAACACAGGGCCGATCACTCGATTGTGATGGGTACCGTGGTTTCCTTTTATGGGACGCGAGCGGTAATTTTACCCTTTTCGATGCGGTAAAGTGAAATTTACTTACCTTTCGTCGATTAACACCTTAATATCCCCTTTCCAGGTACCGCTGTCGTCGAGGGTCACCGGCTGGGACAGTGGACGCGTAAGATGGGCGTTGAGGGAGCGTCAATGGAGTGAGGGTCCAGCGACGTTGACCGGACTCGGATGCTGGCGTCGGAGATGTCGGTGGTGCTGCAGGAGGCTGGATGCGGACAGCAGTAACAGCAATCACGGAATGGTAGGCTGGGCACGCCTGGGATCCGTTATATTCCCGCACAAGTTGTCGCAAGAAATTCTTTCTACCGGCGCGGCGCGTCTTCTTGGTAGCGGTGCGACACATACGAGATCTTCTTCTCCTAACTAGATTCGAGTCGGATAAGCGGCGGTCCGCTCTATCGTCGTCGGTCCAGGAGGGCGAAGAATGATCGTCCACTCGGGAGATCTTCCACTTGTATTCGGCACAGATAAGCGGCGGTCCGCTCTATCTAATGCAGAGGTTCAAGTGTCTGTATCTCCGCAAAGTAGCGCTGTGTATGGTTGTACGCGAGAACCGGAGGGTGTCGCGTAGATATAAAATGAATAAGGACTCGAATGTAGAAATAAAATAAAGATATATTCTTGATTAATCCTAGCTATACACTTACTTCCCTATCTAGATTTAGAGTAACTTAATGAACTAGAAATAGAACTTAGGTTTAGAAATAGAATAGGAACTTGAATACGATTTGAATTAGAATTCGAGGTTTGAGAGAGGTCTGAAGTCGGGTGATGCCCGGGATGAAGTCGGAAGAGAACCGGAGCCGGGCGATGCCCGGGACGAAGTGACGATCCACTCGCGTGCACGAGACCTCCTCGGTTCTCGTGGCGCGCGAGTCGCTGAGCCCTTCGAGTGGGGCGGACGGTAGGAGTAGGGCGGACGGCCCTTGCGGTGGGGCGCGGCTCGCGTTACGCGTGAGCCGCGCGCGTCGAATGCGCGCGCGAGCGCATCGTTTCTTAGAGAATATTGATTATAAATATATCTTAAAATTATGTGTGAGTGTTGTTCGTGTTACATCGAATAGTGTCGTGTGTACTTAGATCTAGAATTAATATGTATAGTTATATATATTAGAAAAAATGAAGTATGGCTGAGTTACGGTAGGCGATTCGGTGAGTCGTTGTTGCGAAGGTGGATCGTGGGTGTTGTGATTTGCGCGGTAGCGCAAATGGTTGGTCCATCTCCGGGGCGTGATTTGCGGGTCGGCTGCCTTGGCTCGGCGAAAGGGGTGTTTACCCGTGCGCTTGGTCGTGGACGGCTGCAGGTAATTCGTCCCTGCTCTCTGTGGGAGGCGTCGGGGGGTGGACGGCGATACGCCGGACGTCACACCTCCCCCCCTCGAAAAGGAATCTTGGCGGGGCCAAGATCTCCTGACTGGCTGATACCTGTCGGGGCGGGCCTCGAAGTTTGCTGCGCTGCCGGTTGGCTGCCGTGGTACCGCTGAGTCCCTGCGTTTATTGGTGTACCGGGCTCGTTCTGCCTCTATGGAGTGGCCTCTTTTGTTATGGATTGCACCTTCGTCTCTCATTGGATCGGAACTGGCACTGTCACTGTCTTTGTCAGTTGTACTGATACGATTAGCACTAATTCTCGCACCTGTCTCGCTCTCACTCGTTTCATTTTCAGTCTTTTTCTTTTCGAATTCATTCATGCGTTTACACAGTTTCAATGTTCGCCGTGGACAATTTTTGTTTTCCCTTTGATTGACAATTTGATATTATTATTGCTTAGAACTTCGAGAATCCGGTATGGGGCCCACGTATTGTGATTGGAACTTGTGTTTGAGTGGTTCTCTTAATAGGAACACCCATTGTCCGGTCTCGAATTTCTGTACATTTTGTTTTCTATCATAATAATGCTTCGCTCGCTGTTTTGCACGGTCCAGATTTTCTTTCGCTATTTTCTGAGAGTTAGAAATTTTCTGATTGAGTTCGATTAAATAATCCGAGTATGTCTCGTTTTCCGACAGATCTTGGAACGGTGTTTCCGAAGGCGTTCTGGCGATACGCCCGAAAACTAACTCGTGGGGTGTGTACAAAGTGCCTTCGTGAACGCTGGTGTTATATGAAAACATGGCGTATGGGAGCCATCTTTCCCAATCGCCACTGGTGCTGATGAAATGTTTAAGATATTCAGCGAGCACGTGGTGGGATCTTTCCACCAGAACCGTTTGTCTGAGGGTGGAATGCAGTTGATTTATATTGTTTAATTCGAAATTTGATTGCTATTGCTTTTATAAGGCTGTTTATGAAGTTTGTGCCTTGGTCGGTTAAAATCCCTTTTGGGCATCCGAACTTGCATATAAATTGGGTAATCAAGGCATCTGCAATATCGACCGCAGATGTCTGTTTGAGTGGAATTGCGACGGAGTATTTTGTTAATAGATCTTGTATTGTTAGGATATTTGTAAAGCCTTCGGGAGTGGTTGGAAGCGGACCCATGACGTCCATCGATATTTTATCAAAGGCGCATCCTGGGGTATCCGTTAAGGTTAAAGGTTGTTTGGTTTTGACTCGGACTAGTTTTTCGGATTGGCAGCTCTTGCATTTACTAATATACTCTTGAATTTGGGCCTTCATGTTTGGCCAATAATAACGTTCTCTGACGCGCGAGTATGTTTTGTTTACGCCTTTATGTCCGCCAACCGGTGTATCGTGATTTGTTTTTATGATACTCTCTCTATGTTGTTCGGGTGGAATGAGTATCAAGCCTTGGCAAACGGTAATTTGAAGCGGGGTTTCGTAAAATAAATCTTGTAATATTTTCTGAATTCGCGACCATGAAATTGAATCTAAGTACGTTTGAGCTATGCTTATTGAAGTTAGTTGTAATTCTGAAACGACATCGAAGAGAGAACGTAGAGCTTCTACTACTAAATCGAAATCGATTGCGCGTTTTTCGTGTTCTACGACTGGCAATTGGATTTGGTAAAAATTATCGATTTGGACTACTTTGGCTTTTGTGAGGTGATTCCCGTTTTATGTGAAAAGAATTTTCCCGCTTCATCAATTTGTTTAGCTCCTGCGTCGTAAGGCTGTCCGGACTTGGTAATGAAGAGAACAACGTTATCACGTCTCATGGCGATATTGTCGCGTGTGAATTTAAACAATGGTTCGTATCTCGTGTGTTCCGTCGGTAAGTTATCCGAGGTGGGTTGATCCGTAACGGGTGAAGGTGGAGGCGGCGGAGGAGGCAGAGACATTGTGGATTCTTGTTGTTTTCGAGATTTTGGAGGAATATCAATATGTCTTCGTCGGAAGAGGATGGTTGAATCAAGGGACAGACTTTCGCTGGATTTCGCGATAATGCATCTGCGTTTAAATTCGTTTTACCCGATTTGTATACAATTTCATAATCGTACTCCGCGAGTTTTAATCTCCACCTGACGAGACGGCTGGATGGGTCCTTAACAGAGTTCATCCACACCAGTGACGATGGTCTGTTACCAGCTTGAATTGGTTGCCATAGACGTATGGTCTGAATTGATGAACTGCGTAAATGATAGCGAGACACTCCTTTTCTATCGTCGAATAATTTCTCTCGGCTGAATTTAAGAGTCTAGGACGTATACGCTATCGGTAAATCGCGACCTATTTGCCCTTGGCTCAGTACGGCGCCTATCGCATCCGTTGATGCATCTGTGGTGATAACAAATGGGAGTTTGAAGTTAGGATATTGAAGAATTGGCGCCTCGCATAGCGCATCTCGGAGTTTTACAAAAGCGTTTTGCTGTTCGTTACGCCCAGACGAACGGTGCGTCTTTCTTCAATAGATTAGGTTAGTGGTTTCGCCGTGTTTGAAAAATTTGGGATGAAGCGTCTATAGTATCTCGCTAAGCCTAGAAATTGTTTGATCTGTTCTTGGTTATTCGGACGTGAAAATTCTGGACTGCGCTTATTTTACCCGGATCGGGTTTCACACCATTCTCGCTTATGATGTGTCCCAAGTAGCTTACTTCTCGCCGGAGGAACTCGCACTTATCAGGCTGCAGGGATAGATTAGCCTCTCTAAGTTTATTTACGAGTTTCGAGTACTTCGCAGCGTGCTCTTGGAGAGAGCTGGCATACACAACGATATCGTCGAGATATACGAACAATTCGTTTCCCTGTAGGCCTGAGAGCGCGCTGTCCATAAGACGTTGAAAGGTTGCCGGTGCGTTTTTCAAACCGAATGGCATTCGAGTGAATTCGTAATGACCGTTGGGTGTTGAAAATGCTGTTTTGTGCGCGTCAGTGGGTTCCATGGGAATCTGGTGGAAGCCACTGGCCAGATCGAACGTGCTAAAATATTTTGCACTCCCGAGTTGATCTAATATCTCGGTTATGCATGGCAATGGGTACGCGTCCGCGATCGACTTTTCATTCAGTGCGCGGTAATCTATAACTACCCTCCATCTCTTTTTTCCCTGGGAATCCGCCTTTTTGGGGACGACCCAAAGAGGAGAATTATAAGGGGATTTAGAATCTTTAATAATGCCGTTATGTAGAAGGGACTCTATTTGCTTCCGAATTTCCTCCTTGTGAGCGGGTGGGAATCGGTATTGCTTAACATTAATCGGTTTTTCATCAACCGTAGGAATTTTGTGCGATGCTGCCGTGGTGTGGCCTAACCTATCTCCCTCGATATAAAACAAATCTTGACTCTTATCTATTAATTCTATGACGTGGTTTCTCTCTTCTATATTTAAGTGTTCGAGTCCAAGTGATTCTATTATTTTCTGGAGTCGAGATTTCGTCGAGTTATTTTCCACGGCTGATTTCGTTACTTGCGCGTATGTTCGTTTGTTTTCCGCTGAAGGAGGGAATCCGTGCTCAAGACGCGGCGTTGAATTAGAATTAGAAAGATTCGAATTACCCTTCTGGGTTTTGCCGGACCGTTCGGCAGAAATAGAAACAGAATTTGAACGAATATTTGTCGTTCGTGAGAACGTTGGAAACAGCGTGTTATTCTTTTCCGTTGTGTTATCCGATATTTCCAACGGTTCGAGTTCGATCGGAGATAAAGCGAATTCGACTGTCTGGTCGGTGGAGTTTGTAATTCTCGCGATCGCCTTATCTCCGTTTACTTTGACTAATGCGTCACCGAAATAAACACCCGGCGCGATGTCGATTCGGGGAATTATTCCCTCGGAAATATGAGTATTTATTATACGAACTTTAATACCGACATTTGCGCGTGGTGGAATGGAGAATTTATCCTTTTTGAAAAAATTTTTCGCGGCTTTTCCGCGGCTCTTTTTGCGATTTCGTAACAGATTTTGGATTTGGAATTGGTACTGGCGGCTTTTCTACTGTCGGTTTCGGTATTTCGCGATTTCTCGGAATGATTTGTCCTGAATTAGGATTTTGTATTATTTCCGTGGAAATTATATCGCGACAAAACGGTATAGTCGTTCCGTGCCACCTGGCTTGTTTCTTAATGAAAGAAATTTCTGCGTCAGCGCAGAAACCTGACCCTAGAATACCGTCTGGTTTTAATGGAAAATCGTTGTTAACAACGTTAAACGGTACTACGCGGCCGAATAGGACGATATTTACGGAACCTATCGTGTTAGTTTGCCCGTTGGTTACACCGGTAATAACTAATATTTCGGACCGGTCTACACGTGCGGAAGGAGATAGTGCCGATTTTTTTATAATGTTAATTTCCGCGCCCGTGTCTATCATGAATTCTGTGTCTTTTAATAAGGCGGCTGAACGTAGAATTACGCTGGGAGTATTAGTTTTCCCAGTCAGTTTTATTGAGGCGCTGGGTTGTCTATTATGGATTGTTGGTCGTTTATCGCGAGAGTTTTTATATTCCGGGCGGCCTCGCGACCTGTCTCGCGGCGCGGCTGGAGGCCGTATTCGTTTCCCGATTGCCGAAGATTATTGTTGAATTGCCTTTTGCGGCACTCTTCGATGGTATGGCCCGGATTTTTGCAGTATCTGCAGTATCTGTCCTGTGACATTAAAGGACGCGGATTTTCGTAGGATGCCCTATTCGTGGGGACATCGCGTGGAACGATCGGACGAGGCGCGTTCGAGATTTGTCGCGGCATGGATCTGGAGCGACAGTCTCTAGCGTAGTGACCAGTATTGTTACAGACCGAACAAACTACTTCGTTGCGAATAAATTTTGGTTCAGAGCGGGGTCGAGATGATGTTAAACGTTCGCAATCTAGAATATGACGCTTGTAGAGTTCTCGAGCGCGTGCGAACGCGTCTTGCGGAGACTGTACCTGCGACAACGGAATCTGCAATCTAATCTCGGGGATCAATCCGTCTATAAAACAACGGAGCGTCAGCTCATCCACGTTGGAGGTTGATTGAGAAACGTATGGGGAAAGTCTCTCGCAATCAATTATCGCTGACCGAAGATCTTTAACTCTACTGACGTAATCGAGGATATGCTCTCCGGGCTTCATAAAGATATTCGTTAGTTCACCTCTATAGTGATCGGCGGATCGAATGGCTCCAAATGAATTTCTAAGGATGTCTGTCAGCTCAAGAATGGAATTGCATGGCTCATCCTCTACGGCTAAATATGCGCGACCTTTCAATTTACTTTTTACGAGACGCGTAAATGTGCGCTCGCATCCGTTCGGGATCAAGTCGTACGCGCGCTTACATGCACGCGTAAATTGCAACACGGGTATATTTTGGCCATCGTACTGCGGGACGGATTCTAATGCCTGTTTTAAAGAAAGCTCGTCGTGGGAATTCGGATTATCCGTGTACGCGCTTCGCGGTGGCGTTGAATTAAGACCGGGAAATTCGAGAGATGCTGTATCGGTCCTAGTAAGATTTTGAGAACGTCGGAGCGCTTCCAGTTCGCGACGCATCTGATCTAACTGTTGAAGCAACGCGATAGTGTTATCAGCGGCCCGATTACTTTCTGCTGTATCGGTAGTTCGCGGAAGAGGCTCGGCAAGTGCGTCTTGGAAGTCTATTGTTCGAGCTGCGTGGTGCTCTTTGTCGGTTTCACTAGTCGCGGCGGTGCCTCGAGGCGGCTGGTGACGGGTCTTTACCGGCGTTCGCGTCGCCATAGTTGGTCGCGTTCCCGATCGAGCAGAATTTCTGACGGAAATCGCGAGGCTTATCCCACCGCTGTCACCAAATTCGTGTCACGTCCGGGACAGGGAAAATTTCCGGAGTCGTCCGTACGAAACTAAATATAAACCACAGGGCCGATCACTCGATTGTGATGGGTACCGTGGTTTCCTTTTATGGGACGCGAGCGGTAATTTTACCCTTTTCGATGCGGTAAAGTGAAATTTACTTACCTTTCGTCGATTAACACCTTAATATCCCCTTTCCAGGTACCGCTGTCGTCGAGGGTCACCGGCTGGGACAGTGGACGCGTAAGATGGGCGTTGAGGGAGCGTCAATGGAGTGAGGGTCCAGCGACGTTGACCGGACTCGGATGCTGGCGTCGGAGATGTCGGTGGTGCTGCAGGAGGCTGGATGCGGACAGCAGTAACAGCAATCACGGAATGGTAGGCTGGGCACGCCTGGGATCCGTTGTACTCCCGCACAAGTTGTCGCAAGAAATTCTTTCTACCGGCGCGGCGCGTCTTCTTGGTAGCGGTGCGACACATACGAGATCTTCTTCTCCTAACTAGATTCGAGTCGGATAAGCGGCGGTCCGCTCTATCGTCGTCGGTCCAGGAGGGCGAAGAATGATCGTCCACTCGGGAGATCTTCCACTTGTATTCGGCACAGATAAGCGGCGGTCCGCTCTATCTAATGCAGAGGTTCAAGTGTCTGTATCTCCGCAAAGTAGCGCTGTGTATGGTTGTACGCGAGAACCGGAGGGTGTCGCGTAGATATAAAATGAATAAGGACTCGAATGTAGAAATAAAATAAAGATATATTCTTGATTAATCCTAGCTATACACTTACTTCCCTATCTAGATTTAGAGTAACTTAATGAACTAGAAATAGAACTTAGATTTAGAAATAGAATAGGAACTTGAATACGATTTGAACTAGAAGTCGAGGTTTGAGAGAGGTCCGAAGTCGGGCGATGCCCGGGATGAAGTCGGAAGAGAACCGGAGCCGGGCGATTCCCGAGACGAAGTGACGATCCACTCGCGTGCACGAGACCTCCTCGGTTCTCGTGGCGCGCGAGTCGCTGAGCCCTTCGAGTGGGGCGAACGGTAGGAGTAGGGCGGACGGCCCTTGCGGTAGGGCGCGGCTCGCGTTACGCGTGAGCCGCGCGCGTCGAGTGCGCGCGCGAGCGCATCGCTTCTTAGAGAATATTGATTATAAATATATCTTAAAATTATGTGTGAGTGTTGTTCGTGTTACATCGAATAGTGTCGTGTGTACTTAGATCTAGACTTAATATGTATAATTATATATGTTGGAGAAAATGAAGTATGGCTGAGTTACGGCGGGCGATTCGGTGAGTCGATGTTGCGAAGGCGGATCGTGGGTGCTGTGATTTGCGCGGTAGCGCAAATGATTGGTCCATCTCCGGGGCGTGATTTGCGGGTCGGCTGCCTTAGCTCGGCGAAAGGGGTGTTTACCTGTGCGCTTGGCCGTGGACGGGTGCAGGTAATTCTCTGTGGGAGGCGTCGGAGGGTGGACGGCGATACGCCGGACGTCACAATAGCGTTTTAAGAATCATAAGAACTCTATTGCTACGATACGTAGACATCTGCAAACGCTATTTCCTTGCAAGGAAGTGTCGCATTTACATTCATTTGAATCGTAGACGAGGAATGCATAACACTTCGCAATGAATATTATATCTTACCATGAAACATAGAAATGAGATGCGATATCGCGTTATAAGAAGCATTAGAACTCTATTGCTACGATACCTAGACATCTGCAGACGCTATTTCCTAGCAAGGAAGTGTCGCATTTACATTCATTTGAAGTGTAGACGAGGAATACATGACACTTCGCAAATCATATTATATCTTACCATGAAACATAGAAATGAGATGCGATATCGCGTTTTAAGAAGCATTAGAACTCTATTGCTACTTTAGGTAGACATCTGCAAACGCTATTTCCTTGCAAGGAAGTGTCGCATTTACATTCATTTGAAGTGTAGACGAGGAATACATAACACTTCGCAAATCATATTATATCTTACCATGAAACATAGAAATGGGATGCGATATAGCGTTTTAAGAAGCATTAGAAGTCTATTGCTACGATAGGTAGACGTTTGCAAACGCTATTTCCTTGCAAGGAAGTGTCGCATTCACATTCATTTGAAGTGTAGACTAGGAATACATAACACTTCGCAAATCATGTTATATCTTACCATGAAACATAGAAATGAGATGCGATATCGCGTTTTAAGAATCACAAGAACTCTATTGCTACGATACGTAGACATCTGCAAACGCTATTTCCTTGCAAGGATGTGTCGCATTTACATTCATTTGAAGTGTAGACGAGGAATACATAACACTTCGCAAATTATATTATATCTTACCATGAAACATATAGATGAGATGCGATATCGCGTTTTAAGAATCATAAGAACTCTATTGCTACGATACGTAGACATCTGCAAACGCTATTTCCTTGCAAGGAAGTGTCGCATTTACATTCATTTGAAGTGTAGACGAGGGATACATAACACTTCGCAAATCATATTATATCTTACCATGAAACAAAGAAATGAGATGCGATATCGAATCATATGAACTCTATTGCTACGATACGTAGACATCTGCAATCGCTATTTCCTAGCGAGGAAGTGTCGCATTTACATTCATTTGAAGTGTAGACGAGGAATACATAACACTTCGCAAATCATATTATATCTTACCATGAAACATAGAAATGAGATGCGATATCGCGTTTTAAGAAGCATTAGAACTCTATTGCTACGATACCTAGACATCTGCAGACGTTATTTCCTAGCAAGGAAGTGTCGCATTTACATTCATTTGAAGTGTAGACGAGGGATACATGACACTTCGCAAATCATTTTATATCTTACCATGATACATAGAAATGAGATGCGATATCGCGTTTTAAGAAGCATTAGAAATCTATTGCTACGATAGGTAGACATCTGCAAACGCTATTTCCTTACAAGGAAGTGTCGCATTTACATTCATTTGAAGTGTAGACGAGGAATACATAACACTTCGCAAATCATATCATATCTTACCATGAAACATAGAAATGAGATGCGATATCGCGTTTTAAGAAGCATTAGAACACTATTGCTACGATACCTAGACATCTGCAGACGTTATTTCCTAGCAAGGAAGTGTCGCATTTACATTCATTTGAAGTGTAGACGAGGAATACGTAACACTTCGCAAATCATATTATATCTTACCATGATACATAGAAATGAGATGCGATATCGCGTTTTAAGAAGCATTAGAACACTATTGCTACGATAGGTAGACATTTGCAAACGCTATTTCCTTGCAAAGAAGTGTCGCATTTACATTCATTTGAAGTGTAGACGAGGAATGCATAACACTTCGCAATGAATATTACATCTTACCATGAAACATAGAAATGAGATGCGATATCGCGTTTTAAGAAGCATTAGAACTCTATTGCTGCGATACCTAGACATCTGCAGACGCTATTTCCTAGCAGGGAAGTGTGGCATTTACATTCATTTGAAGTGTAGACGAGGAATACATGACACTTCGCAAATCATATTATATCTTACCATGAAACATAGAAATGAGATGCGATATCGCATTTTAAGAAGCATTAGAACTCTATTGCTACGATACCTGGACATCTGCAGACGCTATTTCCTAGCAGGGAAGTGTGGCATTTACATTCATTTAAAGTGTAGACGAGGAATACATGACACTTCGCAAATCATATTATATCTTAGCATGAAACATAGAAATGAGATGCGATATCTCGTTTTAAGAAGCATTGGAAATCTATTGCTACGATACGTAGACATCTGCAAACGCTATTTCCTAGCGAGGAAGTGCCGCATTCACATTCATTTGAAGTGTAGACGAGGAATACATAACACTTCGCAAATCATATTATATCTTACCATGAAACATAGAAATGAGATGCGATATCGCGTTTTAAGAAGCATTAGAACTCTATTGCTGCGATACCTAGACATCTGCAGACACTATTTCCTAGCAGGGAAGTGTGGCATTTACATTCATTTGAAGTGTAGACGAGGAATACATGACACTTCGCAAATCATATTATATCTTACCATGAAATATAGAAATGAGATGCGATATCGCGTTTTAAGAAGCATTGGAAATCTATTGCTACGATACGTAGACATCTGCAAACGCTATTTCCTAGCGAGGAGGTGTCGCATTCACATTCATTTGAAGTGTAGACGAGGAATACATAACACTTCGCAAATCATATTATATCTTACCATGAAACATAGAAAAGAGATGCAATATCTCGTTTTAAGAAGCATTAGAACTCTATTGCTACGATACCTAGACATCTGCAGACGCTATTTCCTAGCAAGGAAGTGTCGCATTTACATTCATTTGAATCGTAGACGAGGAATGCATAACACTTCGCAATGAATATTATATCTTACCATGAAACATAGAAATGGGATGCGATATCGCGTTTTAAGAAGCATTAGAAATCTATTGCTACGATACGTAGACATCTGCAAACGCTATTTCTTAGCGAGGAAGTTTCGCATTCACATTCATTTGCAGTGTAGACGAGGAATCCATAACACTTCGCAAATCGTATTATATATTACCATGCAACATAGAAATGAGATGCGATATCGCGTTTTAGGAATCATAAGAACTCTATTGCTACGATACCTAGACATCTGCAGACGCTATTTCCTAGCAAGGAGGTGTCGCATTTACATTCATTTGAATCGTAGACGAGAAATGCATAACACTTCGCAATGAATATTATATCTTACCATGAAACATAGAAATGAGATGCGATATCGCGTTTTAAGAAGCATTAGAAATCTATTGCTACGATACGTAGACATCTGCAAACGCTATTTCCTAGCGAGGAAGTGTGGCATTCACATTCATTTGAAGTGTAGACGAGGAATACATAACACTTCGCAAATCATATTATATCTTACCATGAAACATTGAAATGAGATGCGATATAGCGTTTTAAGAAGCATTAGAACTCTATTGCTACGATACGTAGACATCTGCAAACGCTATTACCTTGCAAGGAAGTGTCGCATTTACATTCATTTGAATCGTAGACGAGGAATGCATAACACTTCGCAATGAATATTATATCTTATCATGAAACATAGAAATGAGATGCAATACCTCGTTTTAAGAAGCATTTGAACACTATTGCTTCGATACGTAGACATCTGCAAACGCTATTTCCCAGCGAGGAAGTGTCGCATTTACATTCATTTGATGTGTAGACGAGGAATACATGATACTTCGCAAATCATATTATATCTTACCATGAAACATAGAAATGAGATGCGATATCGCGTTTTAAGAAGCATTAGAACTCTATTGCTACGATACCTGGACATCTACAGACGCTATTTCCTAGCAAGGAAGTGTCGCATTTACATTCATTTGAATCGTAGACGAGGAATGCATAACACTTCGCAATGAATATTATATCTTATCATGAAACATAGATATGAGATGCAATATCTCGTTTTAAGAAGCATTTGAACTCTATTGCTACGATACGTGGACATCTGCAGACGCTATTTCCTAGCAAGGAAGTGTCGTATTTACATTCATTTGAAGTGTAGACGAGGAATACATAACACTTCGCAAATCATATTATATCTTACCATGAAACATAGAAATGAGATGCGATATCGCTCTTTAAGAAGCATTAGAAATCTATTGCTACGATACGTAGACATCTGCAAGCGCTATTTCCTAGCGAGGAAGTGTCGCATTCACATTCATTTGAAGTGTAGACGAGGAATACATGACACTTCGCAAATCATATTATATCTTACCTTGAAACATAGAAATGAGATGCGATATCACGTTTTAAGAAGCATTAGAAATCTATTGCTACCATACATAGACATCTGCAAACGCTATTTCCTTGCAAGGAAGTGTCGCATTTACATTCATTTGAAGTGTAGACGAGGAATACGTAACACTTCGCAAATCATATTATACCTTACCATGAAACATAGAAATGAGATGCGATATCGCGTTTTAAGAATCATAAGAACTCTATTGCTACGATACGTAGACATCTGCAGACGCTATTTCCTTGCAAGGAAGTGTCGCATTTACATTCATTTGAAGTGTAGACGAGGAATGCATAACACTTCGCAATGAATATTATATCTTATCATGAAACATAGATATGAGATGCAATATCTCGTTTTAAGAAGCATTTGAACTCTATTGCTACGATACGTGGACATCTGCAAACGCTATTTCCTTGCATGGAAGTGTCGCATTTAAATTCATTTGACGTGTAGACGAGGAATACATGACACTTCGCAAATCATATTATATCTTACCATGAAACATAGAAATGAGATGCGATATCACGTTTTAAGAAGCATTAGAAATCTATTGCTACCATTCATAGACATCTGCAAACGCTATTTCCTTGCAAGGAAGTGTCGCATTTACATTCATTTGAAGTGTAGACGAGGAATGCATAACACTTCGCAATGAATATTATATCTTATCACGAAACATAGATATGAGATGCAATATCTCGTTTTAAGAAGCATTTGAACTCTATTGCTACGATACGTGGACATCTGCAGACGCTATTTCCTAGCAGGGAAGTGTCGTATTTACATACATTTGAAGTGTAGACGAGGACTACTAACACTTCGCAAATCGTATTATATCTTACCATGAAACATAGAAATGAGATGCGATATCGCGCTTTAAGAATCATAAGAACTCTATTGCTACGATACGTGGACATCTGCAAACGCTATTTCCTTGCATGGAAGTGTCGCATTTACATTCATTTGACGTGTAGACGAGGAATACATGACACTTCGCAAATCATATTATATCTTACCATGCACATAGAAATGAGATGCGATATCGCGTTTTAAGAAGCATTAGAACTCTATTGCTGCGATAGGTAGACGTTTGCAAACGCTATTTCCTTGCAAGGAAGTGTCGCATTTACATTCATTTGAAGTGTAGACGAGGAATACGTAACACTTCGCAAATCATATTATATCTTACCATGAAACATAGAAATGAGATGCTATATCGCGTTTTAAGAAGCATTAGAACTATATTGCTACGATACGTAGACATCTGCAAACGCTATTTTCTTAGAAGGAAGTGTCGCATTTACATTCATTTGAAGTGTAGACGAGGAATACATAACACTTCGCAAATCATATTATACCTTACCATGAAACATAGAAATGAGATGCGATATCGCGTTTTAAGAAGCATTAGAACTCTATTGCTACGATACGTAGACATCTGCAAACGCTATTTGCTTGCAAGGAAGTGTCGCATTTACATTCATTTGAAGTGTAGACGAGGAAGACATAACACTTCGCAAATCATATTATATCTTACCATGAAATATAGAAATGAGATGCTATATCGCGTTTTAAGAAGCATTAGAACTATATTGCTACGATACGTAGACATCTGCAAACGCTATTTTCTTAGAAGGAAGTGTCGCATTTACATTCATTTGAAGTGTAGACGAGGAATACATAACACTTCGCAAATCATATTATATCTTACCATGAATCATAGAAATGAGATGCGATATCGCGTTTTAAGAAGCATTAGAACTCTATTGCTACGATACCTAGACATCTACAGACGCTATTTCCTTGCAAGGAAGTGTCGCATTTACATTCATTCGAAGTGTAGACGAGGAAAACATGACACTTCGCAATGAATATTATATCTTATCATGAAACATAGATATGAGATGCAATATCTCGTTTTAAGAAGCATTTGAACTCTATTGCTTCGATACGTAGACATCTGCAACCGCTATTTCCTTACAAGGAAGTGTCGCATTTACATTCATTTGAAGTGTAGACGAGGAATACATAACACTTCGCAAATCATATTATATCTTACCATGAAACATAGAAATGAGATGCGATATCGCGTTTTAAGAAGCATTAGAACTCCATTGCTACGATAGGTAGACATCTGCAAACGCTATTTCCTTACAAGGAAGTTTCGCATTTACATTCATTTGAAGTGTGGACGAGGAATACATAACACTTCGCAAATCATATTATATCTTACCATGAAACATAGAAATGAGATGTGATATCGCGTTTTAAGAAGCATTAGAACACTATTGCTACGATAGGTAGACATTTGCAAACGCTATTTCCTTGCAAAGAAGTGTCGCATTTACATTCATTTGAAGTGTAGACGAGGAATACATAACACTTCGCAAATCATATTATACCTTACCATGAAACATTGAAACGAGATGCGATATCGCGTTTTAAGAATCATAAGAAATCTATTGCTACGATACGTAGACATCTGCAAACGCTATTTCCTTGTAAGGAAGTGTCGCATTTACATTCATTTGAAGTGTAGACGAGGAATACATGACACTTCGCAAATCATATTATATCTTACCATGAAATATAGAAATGAGATGCAATATCGCGTTCTAAGAAGCATTAGAACTCTATTGCTACGATAGGTAGACGTTTGCAAACGCTATTTCCTTGCAAGGAAGTGTCGGATTTACATTCATTTGAAGTGTAGACGAGGAATACATAACACTTCGCAAATCATATTATATCTTACCATGATACATAGAAATGAGATGCGATATCGCGTTTTAAGGATCATAAGAACTCTATTGCTACGATACGTAGTCATCTGCAAACGCTATTTCCTTGCAAGGAAGTGTCGCATTTACATTCATTTGAAGTGTAGACGAGGAATACATAACACTTCGCAAATCATATTATATCTTATCATGAAACATAGATATGAGATGCAATATCTCGTTTTAAGAAGCATTTGAACTCTATTGCTTCGATACGTAGACATCTGCAAACGCTATTTCCTTGCAAGGAAGTATCGCATTTACATTCATTTGAAGTGTAGACGAGGAATACATGACACTTCGCAAATCATATTATATCTTAACATGAAACATAGAAATGAGATGCGATATCGCGTTTTAAGAAGCATTAGAACTCTATTGCTACGATAGTTAGACGTTTGCAAACGCTATTTCCTTGCAAGAAAGTGTCGCATTTACATTCATTTGAAGTGTAGACGCGGAATACATAACACTTCGCAAATCATATTATATCTTACCATGAAACATAGAAATGAGATGCGATATCGCGTATTAAGGATCATAAGAATTCTATTGCTACGATTCGTAGACATCTGCAAACGCTATTTCCTTGCAAGGAAGTGTCGCATTTACATTCATTTGAAGTGTAGACGAGGAATACATGACACTTCGCAAATCATATTATATCTTAACATGAAACATAGAAATGAGATGCGATATCGCGTTTTAAGATGCATTAGAACTCTATTGCTACGATAGTTAGACGTTTGCAAACGCTATTTCCTTGCAAGAAAGTGTCGCATTTACATTCATTTGAAGTGTAGACGCGGAATACATAACACTTCGCAAATCATATTATATCTTACCATGAAACATAGAAATGAGATGCGATATCGCGTATTAAGGATCATAAGAATTCTATTGCTACGATTCGTAGACATCTGCAAACGCTATTTCCTTGCAAGGAAGTGTCGCATTTACATTCATTTGAAGTGTAGACGAGGAATACATGACACTTCGCAAATCATATTATATCTTACCATGAAACATAGAAATGAGATGCGATATCGCGTTTTACGAAGCATTAGAACTCTATTGCAACGATAGGTAGACGTTTGCAAACGCTATTTCCTAGCAAGGAAGTTTCGCATTTACATTCATTTGAAGTGTAGACGAGGAATACATAACACTTCGCAAATCATATTATATCTTACCATGAAACATAGAAATGAGATGCGATATCGCGCTTTAAGAATCATAAGAACTCTATTGCTACGATACGTAGACATCTGCAAACGCTATTTCCTTGCATGGAAGTGTCGCATTTACATTCATTTGACGTGTAGACGAGGAATACATGACACTTCGCAAATCATATTATATCTTACCATGAAACATAGAAATGAGATGCGATATCACGTTTTAAGAAGCATTAGAAATCTATTGCTACCATACATAGACATCTGCAAACGCTATTTCCTTGCAAGGAAGTGTCGCATTTACATTCATTTGAAGTGTAGACGAGGAATACATAACACTTCGCAAATCATATTATACCTTACCATGAAACATAGGAATGAGATGCGATATCGCGCTTTAAGAATCATAAGAACTCTATTGCTACGATACGTAGACATCTGCAAACGCTATTTCCTTGCATGGAAGTGTCGCATTTACATTCATTTGAAGTGTAGACGAGGGATACATAACACTTCGCAAATCATATTATATCTTACCATGAAATATAGAAATGAGATGCGATATCGCGTTTTAAGAAGCATTAGAAATATATTGCTACGATACGTAGACATCTGCAAACGCTATTTCCTTGCAAGGAAGTGTCGCATTTACATTCATTTGAAGTGTAGACGAGGAATACATAACACTTCGCAAATCATATTATACCTTACCATGAAACATAGAAATGAGATGCGATATCGCGTTTTAAGAATCATAAGAACTCTATTGCTACGATACGTAGACATCTGTAAACGCCATTTCCTTGCAAGGAAGTGTCGCATTTACATTCATTTGAAGTGTAGACGAGGAATACATAACACTTCGCAAATCATATTATATCTTACCATGAAATATAGAAATGAGGTGCTATATCGCGTTTTAAGAAGCATTAGAACTATATTGCTACGATACGTAGACATCTGCAAACGCTATTTTCTTAGAAGGAAGTGTCGCATTTACATTCATTTGAAGTGTAGACGAGGAATACATAACACTTCGCAAATCATATTTTACCTTACCATGAAACATAGAAATGAGATGCGATATCGCGTTTTAAGAAGCATTAGAACTCTATTGCTACGATACGTAGACATCTGCAAACGCTATTTGCTTGCAAGGAAGTGTCGCATTTACATTCATTTGAAGTGTAGACGAGGAAGACATAACACTTCGCAAATCATATTATATCTTACCATGAAATATAGAAATGAGATGCTATATCGCGTTTTAAGAAGCATTAGAACTATATTGCTACGATACGTAGACATCTGCAAACGCTATTTTCTTAGAAGGAAGTGTCGCATTTACATTCATTTGAAGTGTAGACGAGGAATACATAACACTTCGCAAATCATATTATATCTTACCATGAATCATAGAAATGAGATGCGATATCGCGTTTTAAGAAGCATTAGAACTCTATTGCTACGATACCTAGACATCTACAGACGCTATTTCCTTGCAAGGAAGTGTCGCATTTACATTCATTCGAAGTGTAGACGAGGAAAACATGACACTTCGCAATGAATATTATATCTTATCATGAAACATAGATATGAGATGCAATATCTCGTTTTAAGAAGCATTTGAACTCTATTGCTTCGATACGTAGACATCTGCAACCGCTATTTCCTTACAAGGAAGTGTCGCATTTACATTCATTTGAAGTGTAGACGAGGAATACATAACACTTCGCAAATCATATTATATCTTACCATGAAACATAGAAATGAGATGCGATATCGCGTTTTAAGAAGCATTAGAACTCCATTGCTACGATAGGTAGACATCTGCAAACGCTATTTCCTTACAAGGAAGTTTCGCATTTACATTCATTTGAAGTGTGGACGAGGAATACATAACACTTCGCAAATCATATTATATCTTACCATGAAACATAGAAATGAGATGCGATATCGCGTTTTAAGAAGCATTAGAACACTATTGCTACGATAGGTAGACATTTGCAAACGCTATTTCCTTGCAAAGAAGTGTCGCATTTACATTCATTTGAAGTGTAGACGAGGAATACATAACACTTCGCAAATCATATTATACCTTACCATGAAACATTGAAACGAGATGCGATATCGCGTTTTAAGAATCATAAGAACTCTATTGCTACGATACGTAGACATCTGCAAACGCTATTTCCTTGTAAGGAAGTGTCGCATTTACATTCATTTGAAGTGTAGACGAGGAATACATGACACTTCGCAAATCATATTATATCTTACCATGAAATATAGAAATGAGATGCAATATCGCGTTCTAAGAAGCATTAGAACTCTATTGCTACGATAGGTAGACGTTTGCAAACGCTATTTCCTTGCAAGGAAGTGTCGCGTTTACATTCATTTGAAGTGTAGACGAGGAATACATAACACTTCGCAAATCATATTATATCTTACCATGAAACATAGAAATGAAATGCGATATCGCGTTTTAAGAAGCATTAGAACTCTATTGCTACGTTACCTAGACATCTGCAGACGCTATTTCCTAGCAAGGAAGTGTCGCATTTACATTCATTTGAAGTGTAGACGAGGAATACATGACACTTCGCAAATCATATTATATCTTACCATGAAATATAGAAATGAGATGCAATATCGCGTTTTAGGAAGCATTAGAACTCTATTGCTACGATAGGTGGACGTTTGCAAACGCTATTACCTTGCAAGGAAGTGTCGCATTTACGTTCATTTGAAGTGTAGACGAGGAATACATAGCACTTCGCAAATCATATTATATCTTACCATGAAACATAGAAATGAGATGCGATATCGCGTTTTAAGAAGCATTAGAACTCCATTGCTACGGTAGGTAGACATCTGCAAACGCTATTTCCTTACAAGGAAGTTTCGCATTTACATTCATTTGAAGTGTGGACGAGGAATACATAACACTTCGCAAATCATATTATATCTTACCATGAAACATAGAAATGAGATGCGATATCGCGTTTTAAGAAGCATTAGAACACTATTGCTACGATAGGTAGACATTTGCAAACGCTATTTCCTTGCAAAGAAGTGTCGCATTTACATTCATTTGAAGTGTAGACGAGGAATACATAACACTTCGCAAATCATATTATACCTTACCATGAAACATAGAAACGAGATGCGATATCGCGTTTTAAGAATCATAAGAACTCTATTGCTACGATACGTAGACATCTGCAAACGCTATTTCCTTGCAAGGAAGTGTCGCATTTTCATTCATTTGAAGTGTAGACGAGGAATACATAACACTTCGCAAATCATATTATATCTTACCATGAAACATAGAAGTGAATTGCGATATCGCGTTTTAAGAAGTATTAGAACCCTATTGCTACGATACCTAGACATCTGCAGACGTTATTTCCTAGCAAGGAAGTGTCGCGTTTACATTCATTTGAAGTGTAGACGAGGAATACATAACACTTCGCAAATCATATTATATCTTACCATGAAACATAGAAATGAAATGCGATATCGCGTTTTAAGAAGCATTAGAACTCTATTGCTACGTTACCTAGACATCTGCAGACGCTATTTCCTAGCAAGGAAGTGTCGCATTTACATTCATTTGAAGTGTAGACGAGGAATACATGACACTTCGCAAATCATATTATATCTTACCATGAAACATAGAAATGAGATGCGATATCGCGTTTTAAGAATCATAAGAACTCTATTGCTACGATACGTAGACATCTGCAAACGCTATTTCCTTGTAAGGAAGTGTCGCATTTACATTCATTTGAAGTGTAGACGAGGAATACATGACACTTCGCAAATCATATTATATCTTACCATGAAACATAGAAATGAGATGCGATATCGCTTTTTAAGAAGCATTAGAACACTATTGCTACGATAGGTAGACATTTGCAAACGCTATTTCCTTGCAAAGAAGTGTCGCATTTACATTCATTTGAAGTGTAGACGAGGAATACATGACACTTCGCAAATCATATTATATCTTACCATGAAACATAGAAATGAGATGCGATATCGCGTTTTAAGAATCAGAAGAACTCTATTGCTACGATACGTAGACATCTGCAAACGCTATTTCCTTGTAAGGAAGTGTCGCATTTACATTCATTTGAAGTGTAGACGAGGAATACATGACACTTCGCAAATCATATTATATCTTACCATGAAATATAGAAATGAGATGCAATATCGCGTTTTAGGAAGCATTAGAACTCTATTGCTACGATAGGTAGACGTTTGCAAACGCTATTTCCTTGCAAGGAAGTGTCGCATTTACATTCATTTGAAGTGTAGACGAGGAATACATAGCACTTCGCAAATCATATTATATCTTACCATGAAACATAGAAATGAGATGCGATATCGCGTTCTAAGAAGCATTAGAACACTACTGCTACGATAGGTAGACATTTGCAAACGCTATTTCCTTGCAAGGAAGTGTTGCATTTACATTCATTTGAATCGTAGACGAGGAATGCATAACACTTCGCAATGAATATTACATCTTGCCATGAAACATAGAAATGAGATGCGATATCGCGCTTTAATGAGCATTAGAAATCTATTGCTGCGATACGTAGACATCTGCAAACGCTATTTCCTTGCAAGGAAGTGTCGCATTTACATTCATTTGAATCGTAGACGAGGAATGCATAACACTTCGCAATGAATATTATATCTTATCATGAAACATAGATATGAGATGCAATATCTCGTTTTAAGAAGCATTTGAACTCTATTGCTTCGATACGTAGACATCAGCAAACACTATTTCCTTGCAAGGAAGTGTCGCATTTACATTCATTTGAAGTGTAGACGAGGAATACGTAACACTACGCACATCATATTACATCTTACCATGAAACATAGAAATGAGATGCGATATCGCGTTTTAAGAAGCAATAGAACTCTATTGCTACGATACGTAGACGTTTGCAAACGCTATTTCCTTGCAAGGAAGTGTCGCATTTACATTCATTTGAAGTGTAGGCGAGGAATACATAACACTTCGCAAATCATATTATATCTTACCATGAAACGTATAGATGAGATGCGATATCGCGTTTTAAGAATCATAAGAACTCTATTGCTACGATACGTAGACATCTGCAAACGCTATTTCCTTGCAAGGAAGTGTCGCATTTACATTCATTTGAAGTGTAGACGAGAAATACATAACACTTCGCAAATCATATTATATCTTACCATGAAACATAGAAATGAGAAGCGATATCGCGTTTTAAGAATCATAAGAACTCTATTGCTACGATACGTAGACATCTGCAAACACTATTTCCTTGCAAGGAAGTGTCGCATTAACTTTCATTTGAAGTGTGGACGAGGAATACATAACACTTCGCAATGAATATTACATCTTACCATGAAACATAGAAATGAGATGCGATATCGCGTTTTAAGAAGCATTAGAACACTATTGCTACGATAGGTAGACATTTGCAAACGCTATTTCCTTGCAAAGAAGTGTCGCATTTACATTCATTTGAAGTGTAGACGAGGAATACATAACACTTCGCAAATCATATTATACCTTACCATGAAACATAGAAACGAGATGCGATATCGCGTTTTAAGAATCATAAGAACTCTATTGCTACGATACGTAGACATCTGCAAACGCTATTTCCTTGCAAGGAAGTGTCGCATTTTCATTCATTTGAAGTGTAGACGAGGAATACATAACACTTCGCAAATCATATTATATCTTACCATGAAACATAGAAGTGAATTGCGATATCGCGTTTTAAGAAGTATTAGAACCCTATTGCTACGATACCTAGACATCTGCAGACGTTATTTCCTAGCAAGGAAGTGTCGCGTTTACATTCATTTGAAGTGTAGACGAGGAATACATAACACTTCGCAAATCATATTATATCTTACCATGAAACATAGAAATGAAATGCGATATCGCGTTTTAAGAAGCATTAGAACTCTATTGCTACGTTACCTAGACATCTGCAGACGCTATTTCCTAGCAAGGAAGTGTCGCATTTACATTCATTTGAAGTGTAGACGAGGAATACATGACACTTCGCAAATCATATTATATCTTACCATGAAACATAGAAATGAGATGCGATATCGCGTTCTAAGAAGCATTAGAACACTACTGCTACGATAGGTAGACATTTGCAAACGCTATTTCCTTGCAAGGAAGTGTTGCATTTACATTCATTTGAATCGTAGACGAGGAATGCATAACACTTCGCAATGAATATTACATCTTGCCATGAAACATAGAAATGAGATGCGATATCGCGCTTTAATGAGCATTAGAAATCTATTGCTGCGATACGTAGACATCTGCAAACGCTATTTCCTTGCAAGGAAGTGTCGCATTTACATTCATTTGAATCGTAGACGAGGAATGCATAACACTTCGCAATGAATATTATATCTTATCATGAAACATAGATATGAGATGCAATATCTCGTTTTAAGAAGCATTTGAACTCTATTGCTTCGATACGTAGACATCAGCAAACACTATTTCCTTGCAAGGAAGTGTCGCATTTACATTCATTTGAAGTGTAGACGAGGAATACGTAACACTACGCACATCATATTACATCTTACCATGAAACATAGAAATGAGATGCGATATCGCGTTTTAAGAAGCAATAGAACTCTATTGCTACGATACGTAGACGTTTGCAAACGCTATTTCCTTGCAAGGAAGTGTCGCATTTACATTCATTTGAAGTGTAGGCGAGGAATACATAACACTTCGCAAATCATATTATATCTTACCATGAAACGTATAGATGAGATGCGATATCGCGTTTTAAGAATCATAAGAACTCTATTGCTACGATACGTAGACATCTGCAAACGCTATTTCCTTGCAAGGAAGTGTCGCATTTACATTCATTTGAAGTGTAGACGAGAAATACATAACACTTCGCAAATCATATTATATCTTACCATGAAACATAGAAATGAGAAGCGATATCGCGTTTTAAGAATCATAAGAACTCTATTGCTACGATACGTAGACATCTGCAAACACTATTTCCTTGCAAGGAAGTGTCGCATTAACTTTCATTTGAAGTGTGGACGAGGAATACATAACACTTCGCAATGAATATTACATCTTACCATGAAACATAGAAATGAGATGCGATATCGCGTTTTAAGAAGCATTAGAACACTATTGCTACGATAGGTAGACATTTGCAAACGCTATTTCCTTGCAAAGAAGTGTCGCATTTACATTCATTTGAAGTGTAGACGAGGAATACATAACACTTCGCAAATCATATTATACCTTACCATGAAACATAGAAACGAGATGCGATATCGCGTTTTAAGAATCATAAGAACTCTATTGCTACGATACGTAGACATCTGCAAACGCTATTTCCTTGCAAGGAAGTGTCGCATTTTCATTCATTTGAAGTGTAGACGAGGAATACATAACACTTCGCAAATCATATTATATCTTACCATGAAACATAGAAGTGAATTGCGATATCGCGTTTTAAGAAGTATTAGAACCCTATTGCTACGATACCTAGACATCTGCAGACGTTATTTCCTAGCAAGGAAGTGTTGCGTTTACATTCATTTGAAGTGTAGACGAGGAATACATAACACTTCGCAAATCATATTATATCTTACCATGAAACATAGAAATGAAATGCGATATCGCGTTTTAAGAAGCATTAGAACTCTATTGCTACGTTACCTAGACATCTGCAGACGCTATTTCCTAGCAAGGAAGTGTCGCATTTACATTCATTTGAAGTGTAGACGAGGAATACATGACACTTCGCAAATCATATTATATCTTACCATGAAACATAGAAATGAGATGCGATATCGCGTTTTAAGAATCATAAGAACTCTATTGCTACGATACGTAGACATCTGCAAACGCTATTTCCTTGTAAGGAAGTGTCGCATTTACATTCATTTGAAGTGTAGACGAGGAATACATGACACTTCGCAAATCATATTATATCTTACCATGAAATATAGAAATGAGATGCAATATCGCGTTTTAGGAAGCATTAGAACTCTATTGCTACGATAGGTAGACGTTTGCAAACGCTATTTCCTTGCAAGGAAGTGTCGCATTTACATTCATTTGAAGTGTAGACGAGGAATACATAGCACTTCGCAAATCATATTATATCTTACCATGAAACATAGAAATGAGATGCGATATCGCGTTCTAAGAAGCATTAGAACACTACTGCTACGATAGGTAGACATTTGCAAACGCTATTTCCTTGCAAGGAAGTGTTGCATTTACATTCATTTGAATCGTAGACGAGGAATGCATAACACTTCGCAATGAATATTACATCTTGCCATGAAACATAGAAATGAGATGCGATATCGCGCTTTAATGAGCATTAGAAATCTATTGCTGCGATACGTAGACATCTGCAAACGCTATTTCCTTGCAAGGAAGTGTCGCATTTACATTCATTTGAATCGTAGACGAGGAATGCATAACACTTCGCAATGAATATTATATCTTATCATGAAACATAGATATGAGATGCAATATCTCGTTTTAAGAAGCATTTGAACTCTATTGCTTCGATACGTAGACATCAGCAAACACTATTTCCTTGCAAGGAAGTGTCGCATTTACATTCATTTGAAGTGTAGACGAGGAATACGTAACACTACGCACATCATATTACATCTTACCATGAAACAAAGAAATGAGATGCGATATCGCGTTTTAAGAAGCAATAGAACTCTATTGCTACGATACGTAGACGTTTGCAAACGCTATTTCCTTGCAAGGAAGTGTCGCATTTACATTCATTTGAAGTGTAGGCGAGGAATACATAACACTTCGCAAATCATATTATATCTTACCATGAAACGTATAGATGAGATGCGATATCGCGTTTTAAGAATCATAAGAACTCTATTGCTATGATACGTAGACATCTGCAAACGCTATTTCCTTGCAAGGAAGTGTCGCATTTACATTCATTTGAAGTGTAGACGAGAAATACATAACACTTCGCAAATCATATTATATCTTACCATGAAACATAGAAATGAGAAGCGATATCGCGTTTTAAGAATCATAAGAACTCTATTGCTACGATACGTAGACATCTGCAAACACTATTTCCTTGCAAGGAAGTGTCGCATTAACTTTCATTTGAATCGTTGACGAGGAATGCATAACACTTCGCAATGAATATTACATCTTACCATGAAACATAGAAATGAGATGCGATATCGCGCTTTAAGAAGCATTAGAAATCTATTGCTACGATACGTAGACATCTGCAAGCGCTATTTCCTAGCGAGGAAGTGTCGCATTCACGTTCATTTGAAGTGTAGACGAGGAATGCATGACACTTCGCAAATCATATTATATCTTACCATGAAACATAGAAATGAGATGCGATATCGCGTTGTAAGAATCATAAGAACTCTATTGCTACGATACGTAGGCATCTGCAAACGGTACTTCCTTGCAAGGAAGTGTCGCATTTACATTCATTTGAAGTGTAGACGAGGAATACATGAATCTTTGCAAATCATATTATATCTTACCATGAAATATAGAAATGAGATGCAATATCGCGTTTTAAGAAGCATTAGAACTCTATTGCTACGATAGGTAGACGTTTGCAAACGCTATTTCCTTGCAAGGAAGTGTCGCATTTACATTCATTTGAAGTGTAGACGAGGAATACATGACACTTCGCAAATCAAATTATATCTTACCATGAAATATAGAAATGAGATGCGATATCGCGGTTTAAGAAGTATTAGAACTCTATTGCTACGATAGGTAGATATCTGCAAACGCTATTTCCTTACAAGGAAGTGTCGCATTTACATTCATTTGAAGTGTAGACGAGGAATACATAACACCTCGCAAATCATATTATATCTTACCATGAAACATAGAAATGAGATGCGATATCTCGTTTTAAGAAGCATTAGGACTCTATTGCTACGATTCCTAGATATCTGCAGACGTTATTTCCTAGCAAGGAAGTGTCGCATTTACATTCACTTGAAGTGTAGACGAGGAATACATAACACTTCGCAAATCATATTATATCTTACCATGAAACATATAGATGAGATGCGATATCGCGTTTTAAGAATCATAAGAACTCTATTGCTACGATACGTAGACATCTGCAAACGCTATTTCCTTGCAAGGAAGTGTCGCATTTACATTCACTTGAAGTGTAGACGAGGGATACATAACACTTCGCAAATCATATTATATCTTACCATGAAACAAAGAAATGAGATGCGATATCGAATAATATGAACTTTATTGCTACGATACGTAGACATCTGCAATCGCTATTTCCTAGCGAGCAAGTGTCGCATTTACATTCATTTGAAGTGTAGACGAGGAATACATAACACCTCGCAAATCATATTATATTTTACCATGAAATATAGAAATGAGATGCGATATCTCGTTTTAAGAGGCATTAGAACTCTATTGCTACGATTCCTAGACATCTGCAGACGTTATTTCCTAGCAAGGAAGTGTCGCATTTACATTCACTTGAAGTGTAGACGAGGAATACATAACACTTCGCAAATCATATTATATCTTACCATGAAACATAGAAATGAGATGCGATATCGCGTTTTAAGAATCACAAGAACTCTATTGCTACGATAGGTAGACGTTTGCAAACGCTATTTCCTTGCAAGGAAGTGTCGTATTTACATTCATTTGAAGTGTAGACGAGGAATACATAACACTTCGCAAATCATTTTATATCTTACCATGATACATAGAAATGAGATGCGATATCGCGTCTTAAGAAGCATTAGAAATCTACTGCTACGATACGTAGACATCTGCAAACGGTATTTCCTAGCGAGAAAGTGTCGCATTCACATTCATTTGAAGTGTAGACGAGGAATACATAACACTTCGCAAATCATATTATATCTTACCATGAAACATAGAAATGAGATGCGATATCGCGTTCTAAGAAGCATTAGAACACTACTGCTACGATAGGTAGACATTTGCAAACGCTATTTCCTTGCAAGGAAGTGTTGCATTTACATTCATTTGAATCGTAGACGAGGAATGCATAACACTTCGCAATGAATATTACATCTTGCCATGAAACATAGAAATGAGATGCGATATCGCGCATTAATGAGCATTAGAAATCTATTGCTGCGATACGTAGACATCTGCAAACGCTATTTCCTTGCAAGGAAGTGTCGCATTTACATTCATTTGAATCGTAGACGAGGAATGCATAACACTTCGCAAATCATATTATACCTTACCATGAAACATAGGAATGAGATGCGATATCGCGCTTTAAGAATCATAAGAACTCTATTGCTACGATACGTAGACATCTGCAAACGCTATTTCCTTGCATGGAAGTGTCGCATTTACATTCATTTGAAGTGTAGACGAGGGATACATAACACTTCGCAAATCATATTATATCTTACCATGAAATATAGAAATGAGATGCGATATCGCGTTTTAAGAAGCATTAGAAATATATTGCTACGATACGTAGACATCTGCAAACGCTATTTCCTTGCAAGGAAGTGTCGCATTTACATTCATTTGAAGTGTAGACGAGGAATACATAACACTTCGCAAATCATATTATATCTTACCATGAAACATAGAAATGAGATGCGATATCGCGTATTAAGGATCATAAGAATTCTATTGCTGCGATTCGTAGACATCTGCAAACGCTATTTCCCTGCAAGGAAGTGTCGCATTTACATTCATTTGAAGTGTAGACGAGGAATACATGACACTTCGCAAATCATATTATATCTTACCATGAAACATAGAAATGAGATGCGATGTCGCGTTTTAAGAAACATTAGAACTCTATTGCTACGATACCTAGACATCTGCAGACGCTATTTCCTAGCAAGGAAGTGTCGCATTTACATTCATTTGAAGTGTAGACGAGGAATACATAACACTTGGCAAATCATATTATATCTTACCATGAAACATAGAAATGAGATGCGATATCCCGTTTTAAGAAGCATTAGAATTCTATTGCTACGATACGTAGACATCTGCAAACGCTACTTCCTAGCGAGAAAGTGTCGCATTCACATTCATTTGAAGTGTAGACGAGGAATACAAAACACTTCGCAAATCATATTATATCTTACCATGAAACATAGAAATGAGATGCGATGTCGCGTTTTAAGAAGCAATAGAACTCTATTGCTACGATACGTAGACGTTTGCAAACGCTATTTCCTTGCAAGCAAGTGTCGCATTTACATTCATTTGAAGTGTAGACGAGGAATACATAACACTTCGCAAATCATATTATATCTTACCATGAAACATAGAAATGAGATGCGATATCCCGTTTTAAGAAGCATTAGAATTCTATTGCTACGATACGTAGACATCTGCAAACGCTACTTCCTAGCGAGAAAGTGTCGCATTCACATTCATTTGAAGTGTAGACGAGGAATACAAAACACTTCGCAAATCATATTATATCTTACCATGAAACATAGAAATGAGATGCGATATCGCGTTTTAAGAAGCAATAGAACTCTATTGCTACGATACGTAGACGTTTGCAAACGCTATTTCCTTGCAAGCAAGTGTCGCATTTACATTCATTTGAAGTGTAGACGAGGAATACATAACACTTCGCAAATCATATTATATCTTACCATGAAATATAGAAATGAGATGCGATATCGCGTTTTAATAAGCATAAGAACTCTATTGCTACGATAGGTAGACGTTTGCAAACGCTATTTCCTTGCAAGGAAGTGTCGCATTTACATTCATTTGAAGTGTAGACGAGGAATACATAACACTTCGCAAATCATATTATATCTTACCATGAAACATATAGATGAGATGCCATATCGCGTTTTAAGAATCATAAGAACTCTATTGCTACGATACGTAGACATCTGCAAACGCTATTTCCTTGCAAGGAAGTGTCGCAATTACATTCATTTGAAGTGTAGACGAGAAATACATAACACTTCGCAAATCATATTATATCTTACCATGAAACATAGAAATGAGAAGCGATATCGCGTTTTAAGAATCATAAGAACTCTATTGCTACGATACGTAGACATCTGCAAACACTATTTCCTTGCAAGGAAGTGTCGCATTTACTTTCATTTGAAGTGTAGACGAGGAATGCATGACACTTCGCAAATCATATTATATCTTACCATGAAACATAGAAATGAGATGCGATATCGCGTTGTAAGAATCATAAGAACTCTATTGCTACGATACGTAGGCATCTGCAAACGGTATTTCCTTGCAAGGAAGTGTCGCATGTACATTCACTTGAAGTGTAGACGAGGAATACATAACACTTCGCAAATCATATTATATCTTACCATGAAACATAGAAATGAGATGCGATATCGCGTTTTAAGAATCACAAGAACTCTATTGCTACGATACGTAGACATCTGCAAACGCTATTTCCTTGCAAGGATGTGTCGCATTTACATTCATTTGAAGTGTAGACGAGGAATACATAACACTTCGCAAATCATATTATATCTTACCATGAAACATATAGATGAGATGCGATATCGCGTTTTAAGAATCATAAGAACTCTATTGCTACGATACGTAGACATCTGCAAACGCTATTTCCTTGCAAGGAAGTGTCGCATTTACATTCATTTGAAGTGTAGACGAGGGATACATAACACTTCGCAAATCATATTATATCTTACCATGAAACAAAGAAATGAGATGCGATATCGAATAATATGAACTCTATTGCTGCGATACGTAGACATCTGCAATCGCTATTTCCTAGCGAGGAAGTGTCGCATTTACATTCATTTGAAGTGTAGACGAGGAATACATAACACCTCGCAAATCATATTATATTTTACCATGAAATATAGAAATGAGATGCGATATCTCGTTTTAAGAAGCATTAGAACTCTATTGCTACGATTCCTAGACATCTGCAGACGTTATTTCCTAGCAAGGAAGTGTCGCATTTACATTCACTTGAAGTGTAGACGAGGAATACATAACACTTCGCAAATCATATTATATCTTACCATGAAACATAGAAATGAGATGCGATATCGCGTTTTAAGAATCACAAGAACTCTATTGCTACGATAGGTAGACGTTTGCAAACGTTATTTCCTTGCAAGGAAGTGTCGTATTTACATTCATTTGAAGTGTAGACGAGGAATACATAACACTACGCAAATCATATTATATCTTACCATGAAACATAGAAATGAAATGCGATATCGCGTTTTAAGAAGCATTAGAACTCTATTGCTACGATACGTAGACATCTGCAAACGCTATTTCCTAGCGAGAAAGTGTCGCATTCACATTGATTTGAAGTGTAGACGAGGAATACATAACACTTCGTAAATCATATTATATCTTACCATCAAATATAGAAATGAGATGCGATATCGCGTTCTAAGAAGCATTAGAACTCTATTGCTACGATAGGTAGACGTTTGCAAACGCCATTTCCTTGCAAGGAAGTGTCGCATTTACATTCATTTGAAGTGTAGACGAGGAATACATAACACCTCGCAAATCATATTATATCTTACCATGAAATATAGAAATGAGAAGCGATATCGCGTTTTAAGAATCATAAGAACTCTATTGCTACGATACGTAGACATCTGCAAACGCTATTTCCTTGCAAGGAAGTGTCGCATTTACTTTCATTTGAAGTGTAGACGAGGAATACATAACACATCGCAAATCATGTTATATCTTACCATGAAACATAGAAATGAGATGCGATATCGCGTTTTAAGAAGCATTAGAACTCTATTGCTACGATTGCTAGTGTCACGTCTCAAGTTCGGGAAAATTTCCTATTTGACCGTGATCGACACGTAGCCGTCTCCGAAATCTGCGCGCTGAATTGCGGCGGACGCCGGGTTCTTTATGGCTCGCGAAACACTGGTACGAAACGCGGACGCGGTGAACAAGGACGTTCACCTACCTTTTGATGGCTTGAGTGGCTGCTTTAATCGGCTTTCCTTTGTAGATACCGCTGGAAACGTGGATCCCCCTCCGGAATGGTCCCAGTATACGGGCTGTGAGGCGGAATCGTCAAAGGGATGAGTTTCCAGCGAGACTGCTCGGTGGTGTTGGACTTCTCTGTACTCTGCGGTGAAGACGGCTGTGCAGGACGGCCGGTGTGCGGAGGAGCCACGGCGAGGATGGCTGAATAGCTGAAGATCGGTACTTGACTTTCCAGGCCCGCGTATTCTCGCACCAATCGACGTATGAAATTCTTCCTTCCCGCGCGTCTAGTTCTTTTCCTACCGTCGGCACAACGCATTCAGCCTACTTCCTCAAAGTCCGGATACGGGTCCACTAAGCGGCGGTCCGCTCTAGTTTGCCGGTCCGTAAGAGTGGAAGTTCGACGTAGATTCGCTCGTAGTGAGGCAATGGGTCGATCCAGCTAAGCGGCGGTCCTCTCTAACCGATCGATTACCAAGCCTCGACTACGGTGAAACTCGAATGTGTTTAATACGCGAGAACTCGTGGAAGACTTCGTGTTATACTCGAGTGTTGCAAGGAATTGTATTAACGAGAGATATTAATTCTGATAAAATAAAGATATATTCTAAATAATCCTACGCTTACACTTACTGTCCCTATCGAGCTAAGTTAAAATTAGTTTAATATTAGAAATAGAATAACAAGACTTTAGAATTAGAATTGACTTTGATTTAGAAGTTGTAATACCTCCAAGTGAGGCAGAGACTGGCCCGAAGGCATGAGGCTGAAGACCGTTCAGCTTGAGCGACAGACGATTACTGATCTCTGACTTGCGTGTCCGCGACCTCCTCGGATCGCGCGGCGCGCGAGTCGTTGGGCCCCAGAGTGGGGCGGCCGCTCGGCCCGCGAAGTGGGGCGGCCGGTCGTGGCGCGGCTCGCGTTGAGCGTGAGCCGGGCGCGTCGGACGCTTGTTCGAGCGTATCGTAGCGGATTATAATGTAATTTAGAAATTAGTATTCAACATAGATTTGCCTTAAAATTATTCGTGTGTGTTGTTTCTGTATATACATGGTCGTGTAGTATGCTTACTAGCTACGGACTTAAGATATCTTATGAGTAGACATTAGAGAAGTATATATAATGGAGATTTACAGCTGCTGACTCTGTGCAGTGTGCGTTGGCGTCTTCGTGCTGCGGCTGGGGGTTGCGTACCCTCCAACTTCGTCGAGGTCGCGCGTCGTGGCGCGGTCGAGTGGTCGAATCCCCGGGTGTGTAGATGGCTGCCTTGGCTCGGCGATCGGGCTGGTTGCCCGTGTACAGGGGCGCTCGTCCCTTGTGGCTACGTGCGGCTGGCGGTGCGTATGGACCTGCCGGGTGCTGCGGGAGGCGTTGGGGGGCGGAAGGCGGTACGCCGGACGTCACACTAGACATCTGCAGACGTTATTTCCTAGCAAGGAAGTGTCGCATTTACATTCATTTGAAGTGTAGACGAGGAATACATAACACTTCGCAAATCATATTATATCTTACCATGAAACATAGAAATGAAATGCGATATCGCGTTTTAAGATGCATTAGAAACCTATTGCTACGATACGTAGACATCTGCAAACGCTACTTCCTAGCGAGAAAGTGTCGCATTTACATTCATTTGAAGTGTAGACGAGGAATACATAACACTTCGCAAATCATATTATATCTTACCATGAAACATAGAAATGAGATGCCCTATCGCGTTTTAAGAAGCATTAGAACTCTATTGCTACGATAGGTAGACGTTTGCAATCGCTATTTCCTAGCAAGGAAGTGTCGCATTTACATTCATTTGAAGTGTAGACGAGGAATACATGACACTTCGCAAATCATATTATATCTTACCATGATGCATAGAAATGAGATGCGATATCGCGTTTTAGGAAGCATTAGAATTCTATTGCTACGATACGTAGACATCTGCAAACGCTATTTTCTAGCGAGAAAGTGTCGCATTCACATTCATTTGAAGTGTAGACGAGGAATACATGACACTTCGCAAATCATATTATATCTTACCATGAAATATAGAAATGAGATGCGATATCGCGTTTTAAGAAGCATTAGAAATCTATTGCTACGATACGTAGACATCTGCAAACGCTACTTCCTAGCGAGAAAGTGTCGCATTCACATTCATTTGAAGTGTAGACGAGGAATACATAACACTACGCAAATCATATTATATCTTACCATGAACCATAGGAATGAGATGCGATATCGCGTTCTAAGAAGCATTAGAACACTACTGCTACGATAGGTAGACATTTGCAAACGCTATTTGCTTGCAAGAAAGTGTCGCATTTACAATCAATTGAAGTGCAGACGAGGAATACATACCACTTCGCAAATCATATTATATCTTACCATGAAACAAAGAAATGAGATGCGATATCGCGTTTTAAGAAGCATTAGAACTCTATTGCTACGATACCTAGACATCTGCAGACGCTATTTCCTTGCAAGGAAGTGTCGCATTTACATTCAAGTGAATCGTAGACGAGGAATGCATAACACTTCGCAATGAATATTACATTTTACCATGAAACATAGAAATGAGATGCGATATCGCGCTTTAAGAAGCATTAGAAATCTATTGCTACGATACATAGACATCTGCAAACGCTATTTCCTTGCAAGGAACTGTCGCATTTACATTCACTTGAAGTGTAGACGAGGAATACATAACACTTCGCAAATCATATTATATCTTACCATGAAACATAGAAATGAGATGCGATATCACGTTTTAAGAAGCAATAGAACTCTATTGCTACGATACGTAGACATCTGCAAACGCTATTTGCTTGCAAGGAAGTGTCGCACTTACATTCATTTGAAGTGTAGACGAGGAATACATAACACTTCGCAAATCATATTATATCTTACCATGAAACATAGAAATGAGATGCGATATCGCGTTTTAAGAAGCATTAGAACACTATTGCTACGATAGGTAGACATTTGCAAACGCTATTTCCTTGCAAGGAAGTGTCGCATTTACATTCATTTGAAGTGTAGACGAGGAATACATGACACTTCGCAAATCATATTATATCTTACCATGAAACATAGAAATGAGATGCGACATCGCGTTTTAAGAAGCATTAGAACACTATTGCTACGATAGGTAGACATTTGCAAACGCTATTTCCTTGCAAGGAAGTGTCGCATTTACATTCATTTGAAGTGTAGACTAGGAATACATAACACTTCGCAAATCATATTATATCTTACCATGAAACATAGAAATGTGATGCGATATCGCGTTTTAAGAAGCATTAGAACTCTATTGCTACGATACGTAGACATCTGCAAACGCTATTTCCTTGCAAGGAAGTGTCGCATTTACATTCATTTGAAGTGTAGAAGAGGAATACATGACACTTCGCAAATCATATTATATCTTACCATGAAACATAGAAATGAGATGCGATATCGCGTTTTAAGAAGCATTAGAACACTATTGCTACGATAGGTAGACATTTGCAAACGCTATTTCCTTGCAAGGAAGTGTCGCATTTACATTCATTTGAAGTATAGACGAGGAATACATGACACTTCGCAAATCATATTATATCTTACCATGAAACATAGAAATGAGATGCGATGTCACGTTTTAAGAAGCATTAGAAATCTATTGCTACGATACATAGACATCTGCAAACGCTATTTCCTAGCGAGAAAGTGTCGCATTCACATTCATTTGAAGTGTAGACGAGGAATACATAACACTTCGCAAATCATATTATATCTTACCATGATACATAGAAATGAGATGCGATATCCCGTTTTAAGAAGCATTAGAATTCTATTGCTACGATACGTAGACATCTGCAAACGCTAGTTCCTAGCGAGAAAGTGTCGCATTCACAATCATTTGAAGTGTAGACGAGGAATACATGACACTTCGCAAATCATATTATATCCTACCATGAAATATAGAAATGAGATGCGATATCGCGTTTTAAGAAGCATTAGAAATCTATTGCTACGATACGTAGACATCTGCAAACGCTATTTCCTAGCGAGAAAGTGTCGCATTCACATTCATTTGAAGTGTAGACGAGGAATACATAACACTTCGCAAATCATATTATATCTTACCATGAACCATAGGAATGAGATGCGATATCGCGTTTTAATAAGCATAAGAACTCTATTGCTACGATAGGTAGACGTTTGCAAACGCTATTTCCTTGCAAGGAAGTGTCGCATTTACATTCATTTGAAGTGTAGACGAGGAATACATAACACTTCGCAAATCATATTATATCTTACCATGAAACATATAGATGAGATGCGATATTGCGTTTTAAGAATCATAAGAACTCTATCGCTACGATAGGTAGAAGTTTGCAAACGCTATTTCCTTGCAAGGAAGTGTCGCATTTACATTCATTTGAAGTGTAGACGAGGAATACATAACACATCGCAAATCATGTTATATCTTACCATGAAACATAGAAATGAGATGCGATATCGCGTTTTAAGAAGCATTAGAACTCTATTGCTACGATTGCTAGTGTCACGTCTCAAGTTCGGGAAAATTTCCTATTTGACCGTGATCGACACGTAGCCGTCTCCGAAATCTGCGCGCTGAATTGCGGCGGACGCCGGGTTCTTTATGGCTCGCGAAACACTGGTACGAAACGCGGACGCGGTGAACAAGGACGTTCACCTACCTTTTGATGGCTTGAGTGGCTGCTTTAATCGGCTTTCCTTTGTAGATACCGCTGGAAACGTGGATCCCCCTCCGGAATGGTCCCAGTATACGGGCTGTGAGGCGGAATCGTCAAAGGGATGAGTTTCCAGCGAGACTGCTCGGTGGTGTTGGACTTCTCTGTACTCTGCGGTGAAGACGGCTGTGCAGGACGGCCGGTGTGCGGAGGAGCCACGGCGAGGATGGCTGAATAGCTGAAGATCGGTACTTGACTTTCCAGGCCCGCGTATTCTCGCACCAATCGACGTATGAAATTCTTCCTTCCCGCGCGTCTAGTTCTTTTCCTACCGTCGGCACAACGCATTCAGCCTACTTCCTCAAAGTCCGGATACGGGTCCACTAAGCGGCGGTCCGCTCTAGTTTGCCGGTCCGTAAGAGTGGAAGTTCGACGTAGATTCGCTCGTAGTGAGGCAATGGGTCGATCCAGCTAAGCGGCGGTCCTCTCTAACCGATCGATTACCAAGCCTCGACTACGGTGAAACTCGAATGTGTTTAATACGCGAGAACTCGTGGAAGACTTCGTGTTATACTCGAGTGTTGCAAGGAATTGTATTAACGAGAGATATTAATTCTGATAAAATAAAGATATATTCTAAATAATCCTACGCTTACACTTACTGTCCCTATCGAGCTAAGTTAAAATTAGTTTAATATTAGAAATAGAATAACAAGACTTTAGAATTAGAATTGACTTTGATTTAGAAGTTGTAATACCTCCAAGTGAGGCAGAGACTGGCCCGAAGGCATGAGGCTGAAGACCGTTCAGCTTGAGCGACAGACGATTACTGATCTCTGACTTGCGTGTCCGCGACCTCCTCGGATCGCGCGGCGCGCGAGTCGTTGGGCCCCAGAGTGGGGCGGCCGCTCGGCCCGCGAAGTGGGGCGGCCGGTCGTGGCGCGGCTCGCGTTGAGCGTGAGCCGGGCGCGTCGGACGCTTGTTCGAGCGTATCGTAGCGGATTATAATGTAATTTAGAAATTAGTATTCAACATAGATTTGCCTTAAAATTATTCGTGTGTGTTGTTTCTGTATATACATGGTCGTGTAGTATGCTTACTAGCTACGGACTTAAGATATCTTATGAGTAGACATTAGAGAAGTATATATAATGGAGATTTACAGCTGCTGACTCTGTGCAGTGTGCGTTGGCGTCTTCGTGCTGCGGCTGGGGGTTGCGTACCCTCCAACTTCGTCGAGGTCGCGCGTCGTGGCGCGGTCGAGTGGTCGAATCCCCGGGTGTGTAGATGGCTGCCTTGGCTCGGCGATCGGGCTGGTTGCCCGTGTACAGGGGCGCTCGTCCCTTGTGGCTACGTGCGGCTGGCGGTGCGTATGGACCTGCCGGGTGCTGCGGGAGGCGTTGGGGGGCGGAAGGCGGTACGCCGGACGTCACACTAGACATCTGCAGACGTTATTTCCTAGCAAGGAAGTGTCGCATTTACATTCATTTGAAGTGTAGACGAGGAATACATAACACTTCGCAAATCATATTATATCTTACCATGAAACATAGAAATGAAATGCGATATCGCGTTTTAAGATGCATTAGAAACCTATTGCTACGATACGTAGACATCTGCAAACGCTACTTCCTAGCGAGAAAGTGTCGCATTTACATTCATTTGAAGTGTAGACGAGGAATACATAACACTTCGCAAATCATATTATATCTTACCATGAAACATAGAAATGAGATGCCCTATCGCGTTTTAAGAAGCATTAGAACTCTATTGCTACGATAGGTAGACGTTTGCAATCGCTATTTCCTAGCAAGGAAGTGTCGCATTTACATTCATTTGAAGTGTAGACGAGGAATACATGACACTTCGCAAATCATATTATATCTTACCATGAAACATAGAAATGAGATGCGATATCCCGTTTTAAGAAGCATTAGAATTCTATTGCTACGATACGTAGACATCTGCAAACGCTATTTCCTAGCGAGAAAGTGTCGCATTCACATTCATTTGAAGTGTAGACGAGGAATACATGACACTTCGCAAATCATATTATATCTTACCATGAAATATAGAAATGAGATGCGATATCGCGTTTTAAGAAGCATTAGAAATCTATTGCTACGATACGTAGACATCTGCAAACGCTATTTCCTAGCGAGACAGTGTCGCATTCACATTCATTTGAAGTGTAGACGAGGAATACATAACACTTCGCAAGTCACACTATATCTTACCATGAACCATAGGAATGAGATGCGATATCGCGTTCTAAGAAGCATTAGAACACTACTGCTACGATAGGTAGACATTTGCAAACGCTATTTGCTTGCAAGGAAGTGTCGCATTTACAATCAATTGAAGTGTAGACGAGGAGTACATAACACTTCGCAAATCATATTATATCTTACCATGAAATATAGAAATGAGAGGTGATATCGCGTTTTAAGAAGCATTAGAACTCTATTGCTACGATAGGTAGACGTTTGCAAAAGCTATTTCCTTGCAAGGAAGTGTCGTATTTACATTCATTTGAAGTGTAGACGAGGAATACATGACACTTCGCAAATCATATTATATCTTACCATGATGCATAGAAATGAGATGCGATATCGCGTTTTAGGAAGCATTAGAACTCTATTGCTACGATACCTAGACATCTGCAGACGCTATTTCCTTGCAAGGAAGTGTCGCATTTACATTCATTTGAATCGTAGACGAGGAATACATGACACATCGCAAATCATATTATATCTTACCATGATACATAGAAATGAGATGCCATATCCCGTTTTAAGAAGCATTAGAATTCTATTGCTACGATACGTAGACATCTGCAAACGCTATTTTCTAGCGAGAAAGTGTCGCATTCACATTCATTTGAAGTGTAGACGAGGAATACATGACACTTCGCAAATCATATTATATCTTACCATGAAATATAGAAATGAGATGCGATATCGCGTTTTAAGAAGCATTAGAAATCTATTGCTACGATACGTAGACATCTGCAAACGCTACTTCCTAGCGAGAAAGTGTCGCATTCACATTCATTTGAAGTGTAGACGAGGAATACATAACACTACGCAAATCATATTATATCTTACCATGAACCATAGGAATGAGATGCGATATCGCGTTCTAAGAAGCATTAGAACACTACTGCTACGATAGGTAGACATTTGCAAACGCTATTTGCTTGCAAGAAAGTGTCGCATTTACAATCAATTGAAGTGCAGACGAGGAATACATACCACTTCGCAAATCATATTATATCTTACCATGAAACAAAGAAATGAGATGCGATATCGCGTTTTAAGAAGCATTAGAACTCTATTGCTACGATACCTAGACATCTGCAGACGCTATTTCCTTGCAAGGAAGTGTCGCATTTACATTCATTTGAAGTGTAGACTAGGAATACATAACACTTCGCAAATCATATTATATCTTACCATGAAACATAGAAATGTGATGCGATATCGCGTTTTAAGAAGCTTTAGAACTCTATTGCTACGATACGTAGACATCTGCAAACGCTATTTCCTTGCAAGGAAGTGTCGCATTTACATTCATTTGAAGTGTAGAAGAGGAATACATGACACTTCGCAAATCATATTATATCTTACCATGAAACATAGAAATGAGATGCGATATCGCGTTTTAAGAAGCATTAGAACACTATTGCTACGATAGGTAGACATTTGCAAACGCTATTTCCTTGCAAGGAAGTGTCGCATTTACATTCATTTGAAGTATAGACGAGGAATACATGACACTTCGCAAATCATATTATATCTTACCATGAAACATAGAAATGAGATGCGATGTCACGTTTTAAGAAGCATTAGAAATCTATTGCTACGATACATAGACATCTGCAAACGCTATTTCCTAGCGAGAAAGTGTCGCATTCACATTCATTTGAAGTGTAGACGAGGAATACATAACACTTCGCAAATCATATTATATCTTACCATGATACATAGAAATGAGATGCGATATCCCGTTTTAAGAAGCATTAGAATTCTATTGCTACGATACGTAGACATCTGCAAACGCTAGTTCCTAGCGAGAAAGTGTCGCATTCACAATCATTTGAAGTGTAGACGAGGAATACATGACACTTCGCAAATCATATTATATCCTACCATGAAATATAGAAATGAGATGCGATATCGCGTTTTAAGAAGCATTAGAAATCTATTGCTACGATACGTAGACATCTGCAAACGCTATTTCCTAGCGAGAAAGTGTCGCATTCACATTCATTTGAAGTGTAGACGAGGAATACATAACACTTCGCAAATCATATTATATCTTACCATGAACCATAGGAATGAGATGCGATATCGCGTTCTAAGAAGCATTAGAACACTACTGCTACGATAGGTAGACATTTGCAAACGCTATTTGCTTGCAAGGAAGTGTCGCATTTACAATCAATTGAAGTGTAGACGAGGAGTACATAACACTTCGCAAATCATATTATATCTTACCATAAAACATAGAAATGAAATGCGATATCGCGTTTTAAGAAGCATTAGAACACTACTGCTACGATAGCTAGACATTTGCAAACGCTATTTCCTTGCAAGGAAGTGTCGCATTTACATTCAATTGAAGTGTAGACAAGGAATACTTAACACTTCGCAAATCATATTATATCTTACCATGAAACATAGAAGTGAAATGCGATATCCCGTTTTAAGAAGCATTAGAATTCTATTGCTACGATTCGTAGACATCTGCAAACGCTATTTCCTAGCGAGAAAGTGTCGCATTCACATTCATTTGAAGTGTAGACGAGGAATACATAACACTTCGCAAATCATATTATATCTTACCATGAAACATAGAAATGAGATGCGATATCGCGTTCTAAGAAGCATTAGAACACTACTGCTACGATAGGTAGACATTTGCAAACGCTATTTCCTAGCGAGAAAGTGTCGCATTCACATTCATTTGAAGTGTAGACGAGGAATACATAACACTTCGCAAGTCATATTATATCTTACCATGAACCATAGGAATGAGATGCGATATCGCGTTCTAAGAAGCATTAGAACACTACTGCTACGATAGGTAGACATTTGCAAACGCTATTTGCTTGCAAGGAAGTGTCGCATTTACAATCAATTGAAGTGTAGACGAGGAATACATACCACTTCGCAAATCATATTATATCTTACCATGAAACAAAGAAATGAGATGCGATATCGCGTTTTAAGAAGCATTAGAACTCTATTGCTACGATACCTAGACATCTGCAGACGCTATTTCCTTGCAAGGAAGTGTCGCATTTACATTCAATTGAATCGTAGACGAGGAATGCATAACACTTCGCAATGAATATTACATTTTACCATGAAACATAGAAATGAGATGCGATATCGCGCTTTAAGAAGCATTAGAAATCTATTGCTACGATACATAGACATCTGCAAACGCTATTTCCTTGCAAGGAACTGTCGCATTTACATTCACTTGAAGTGTAGACGAGGAATACATAACACTTCGCAAATCATATTATATCTTACCATGAAACATAGAAATGAGATGCGATATCACGTTTTAAGAAGCAATAGAACTCTATTGCTACGATACGTAGACATCTGCAGACGCTATTTCCTAGCAAGGAAGTGTCGCATTTACATTCATTTGAAGTGTAGACGAGGAATACATAACACTTCGCAAATCATATTATATCTTACCATGAAACATAGAAATGAAATGCGATATCGCGTTTTAAGAAGCATTAGAACTCTATTGCTACGATACCTAGACATCTGCAGACGCTATTTCCTAGCAAGGAAGTGTCGCATTTACATTCATTTGAAGTGTAGACGAGGAATACATGACACTTCGCAAATCATATTATATCTTACCATGATACATAGAAATGAGTTGCGATATCCCGTTTTAAGAAGCATTAGAATTCTATTGCTACGATTCGTAGACATCTGCAAACGCTATTTCCTAGCGAGAAAGTGTCGCATTCACATTCATTTGAAGTGTAGACGAGGAATACATAACACTTCGCAAATCATATTATATCTTACCATGAAACATAGAAATGAATTGCGATATCGCGTTTTAAGAAGCATTAGAAATCTATTGCTACGATACGTAGACATCTGCAAACGCTATTTCCTAGCGAGGAAGTATCGCATTCACGTTCATTTGAAGTGTAGACTAGGAATACATAACACTTCGCAAATCATATTATATCTTACCATGAAACATAGAAATGAGATGCGATATCGCGTTTTAAGAAGCATTAGAACACTATTGCTACGATAGGTAGACATCTGCAAACGCTATTTCCTTGCAAGGAAGTGTCGCAATTACATTCATTTGTAGTGTAGACGAGGAATGCATAACAGTTCGCAAATCATATTATATCTTACCATGAAACATAGAAATTAGATGCGATATCGCGTTCTAAGAAGCATTAAAACACTACTGCTACGATACCTAGACATCTGCAGACGCTATTTCCTAGCAAGGAAGTGTCGCATTCACATTCATTCGAAGTGTACACGAGGAATACATGACACTTCGCAAATCATATTATATCTTACCATGAAACATAGAAATGAGATGCGATATCGCGTTTTAAGAAGCATTAGAACTCTATTGCTACGATACCAAGACATCTGCAGACGCTATTTCCTTGCAAGGAAGTGTCGCATTTACATTCTTTTGAATCGTAGACGAGGAATGCATAACACATCGCAATGAATATTACATCTTACCATGAAACATAGAAATGAGATGCGATATCATGCTTTAAGAAGCATTAGAAATCTATTGCTACGATACGTAGACATCTGCAAGCGCTATTTCCTAGCGAGGAAGTGTCGCATTCACATTCATTTGAAGTGTAGACGAGGAATGCATAACACTTCGCAATGAATATTATATCTTATCATGAAACATACATATGAGATGCAGTATCTCGTTTTAAGAAGCATTAGAAATCTATTGCTACGATACGTAGACATCTGCAAACGCTATTACCTAGCGAGAAAGTGTCGCATTCACATTCATTTGAAGTGTAGACGAGGAATACATGTGTCACGTCCCGAGGTGCGGTTGCGCTCGCAACGGTGGCACAAAGTCGTAACCGTTCCCGAAAATAACGCGAATTGCGTCCGGACCGGGTTCGTTGGCGTTTCGGACTCGATAAAACGGTAACTAACACTAAACTTACCTTGCGAAGGCTTGATTCCGCTGTCTGAGTTCTCTTTCCAGGTACCTGGAGCGCCTTGGATCCGCAACCGGGATGGCGGCGGCGTACGGCTGGAACGGAGGTACGTCTACGGGAATAAGCGTCCAGGCGGGTTGACTCCGGCTGGCAGGTATCGGCGTTTGGCCCTGACGATTGGCGACTCGTACGGGTCGTGCGGCGAAGGAAACCTCCTTCACAGGAACCAGGACTCGAACGTAGGAAATTGAATATTCTGGTGCATCACCCACGTATTCCCGAGCGAGACGACGAATGAACTCTCTCCTCCCCGCGCGTCGTGTACGCTTTGTCGGAGGTGCAAGGCTCATCGAGAATACTTGAACTTCGGTTGAATACGGCACGGCTAAGCGTTGGTTCGCTCTAGCTTACCGGGATCGACCTGGGCGCAAGATATTCTGTACACGGTAGAAGTGAGGATGGAGCAACTAAGCGCTGGTTCGCTCTAGTCGTCGAGCCTCAAGACTATCGTAGATGAGATATAGAATTAGAATAATCGCGAGCGTACCCGTGGATTAGAATTAAGGAATTGTATTTGAACTCGAATAAAGATACTTTGAATCTGGTAAAAATAAACTATATTCTATGATTTCACTATACTAGATACACTTGACTAAATTCTAAGTTACTGACTAGCGATTACAATGAGAATTAGAAATAGTATAAAGTATCGAATGGACTCCGCTATGGGAGTATGGATAGAGACGAATGCATTAGAGCTAATTGCTCGTTGCGAATGAGCCTATTGCTCGGATCGGAGGTGCATCGTTCGGATGCTGGATTAGAACTCCTCGGTTCGGAGATGAGATACGAACTCTCCAGTTCGGAGATGAGATACCAACTCTCCAGTTCGGAGGTGAGATTGGAACTGACTCTCTGATCTCGCGTCCGCGACCTCCTCGGGTCGCGCGGCGCGCGAGTCGCTGGGCCCTCGCGGTGGGGCGGACGGTCGGAGTAGGGCGGCCGCTCGGCCCCCGTGGTGGGGCGGCTGTTCGGAGTGGGGCGCGGCCCGCGTTAAGCGTGAGCCGCGAGCGTCGAGTGTGCGCGCGAGTGCACGGAACATAGCCGTGCATGAATGAAATATATACATATATTCACTTAAATCTAGGTGTGTGTTGGTGTGTATGTACATAGGTGAGTAGTGTGCTTATTCTAATCCCACATGTACGAGAAGTACGTATAGGGCTTCGTGATCGCTGGGGATTCGACCCAGTATGTGTCGGAGAGCTCCTCGCCCTCGTAATACGGGGTGAAGTCCTCCCCCTCGTGTGTGGAGATCGCGCGTGGGCGCGGCATGCTGCATCCTTCTTCCTTCTCGTACCTTTGTCTCCTTCTGTAAGGACGGCGAGTCGGCGGGTGGCCCGTGTGCAGGGGCTCCGGATACGGATGCTGGGGATGATGAGTTGGACGCCGGAGGGTGGCAGGCGGTACGCCTGACGTTACACCACCCCCCTTGGAAAAAGAATCTCGGCCATGCCGAGATCTCTTGTCTGTTGGGTAGATTTCGGGATGCTGGATCCTTCTCTTGGTCCTGTCGGCTGGATGCTGCGGAATCTGAGGTTTTTCGCCTGGTTGATCCTGGCGATAACGTTTGGAGATTGGACCGTGACTGCGGGCTTCCTTCGGATTGCAGGCACTTTCGTCGCTTTCACTTTCAGCGTTCGTTTGAATGTCACTGCTCTCACTGGCTTCATTTTCAGTTTTTCGCACTTTTCTTTCACTAGTATCCACACTCTGCATACTATGCATTCGTTTACAAATTTTGATTTTGTTCGTATGAACAATTTTATGGCGCCCTTTTACATTCAGCTTAACATTACAATTGCCCAAAATTTCGAGGATACGGTACGGTCCAGAATACTGTGCCTGGAACTTATGTTTGTTCGGCTCTTTTAAAAGATAGACCCATTGGCCTACCTCGAAGTTTTGGACATTGAGATTTCGGTCATAATAATATTTAGAACGTCGTTTCGCATTGTCTAGATTGGCTTTAGCCAAATCCTGAGATTTCGAGATTTTCTCCTGAAGTTGTATAAGATAGTCGCTATAAGTTTCGTTATCAGAGCTGTCCTGAAAAGGAGTGGCTGACGGCGTCCTAGCTATCCTGCCGAACACTAGTTCGTGTGGGGTGTATAATGTACCCTCGTGCACACTGGTGTTGTATGAAAACATTGCATACGGTAACCAATTCACCCAATCGTTACTCGACTCTATGTAATGCTTCAGATATTCGGCCAGGACGTGGTGAGATCGTTCAACGGACCCGTTTGTCTGTGGATGGAACGCAGTGGACTTGTATTGCTTAATACGGAATTTGATTGCTATGGCTTTAATCAAGCTATTTATAAAGTTCGAACCTTGGTCCGTGAGTATGCCTTTCGGGCATCCGTACTTACAAATGAATTCTTTTATTAAAGCTTCGGCAATGTCTACTGCGGTGGTGGTTTTGAGAGGAACTGCGACTAAGTATTTAGTGAGGAGATCTTGGATCGTGAGGATACTCGTATAACCGTCGGAAGTTTCGGGAAGAGGACCCATTACGTCCATTGAAATCTTATCGAATGCCCTGCCAGGGGTGTCGGTTAAAGTGAGAGGCTGTCTGGTCTTCACCCGGACCAGTTTCTCTGTCTGACAACTTTTACATTTGCCAATATATTCTTGTATTTGTGTTTTCATGTTTGGCCAAAAGTATTGTTGTCTGATGCGAGAATAAGTTTTATTAACCCCTTTGTGACCTCCCACAGGGGAGTCGTGGTTTTCTCTTATTATTTTCAGTCGCTCTTCGACCGAAGGGGTTTTAATGAGGCCCTGGCTGACCGTAATCTGGACAGTTGTTTCATAAAACAGGTCCTGAAGGATTTTCTGGATTCGGGACCAGGATACGGAGTCTAGATAGGTTTGTGCGATACTAAATGTTTGTAATTGTAATTCGTTTACAACGTCGCACAAGGATCTGAATGTTTCTATTACGGTCTGGAAATTGATTGATCTGGTGGAATGTTCGATGATTGGAAGCTGGATTTGGAATTCGTTTCCGATTTGTATGACTTTGGCTTTGGTAAGAACGTGATTTTTGTTTGGAAGGAATTTTTCAGTGTTCGCTAGATCTTTGGCGCCCGTGTCATAGGGGTGCCCAGATTGCGTGACGAAGACAACTACATTGTCTCGTCGCGTTGATAATGCGTCACGGCTGAAATTAAATAGAGGTTCGCGTCGGAAAAATTCATTTGGAGCAGGAGTATAGAAGTCGGTGCTGTCGCTGGCGACTTGCGGAGGTGGTGCTGTGTTGGTACGGAAGGACGTGCCTGGAGTCGGTAATTCAGGTTCTGATGTTACCGGAGTAGGAGGAGGCGCTAGTGTGGTATACTTTTTACGGGTTTCCGGAGGCACATCGAAGATGTCGTCCTCCGAGTTTTCTGAATACGAGAGCGGAAAAATTTGAGCGGGATTCCGCGACAATGCGTCCGCATTAAGGTTCGTTTTTCCACTTTTATAGACCATCTCGTAGTCAAATTCCGCTAACTTAAGCCTCCACCGTACGAGTCTACTTGACGGGTCCTTGACCGAATTCATCCACACTAACGGTCGATGGTCGGTAACGAGTTTGAATTGATTACCGTATATGTATGGACGAAAGTAATGGACGGCGTAGACAATCGCCAGACACTCCTTCTCGATCGTGGAGTAGTTTTTCTCCGCAGCGTTTAACAGTCGCGACGTGTACGCGATTGGCAAGTCGCGGCCTATTGGTCCTTGACTCAAGATAGCACCAATAGCTTCGGCGGACGCGTCGGTCGTTATCACGAATGGTTGTTTGAAGTTGGGGTACTGCAAGATAGGCGCTTCGCATAGGCAATCTCGGAGTTTGACGAATGAATTCTCTTGCTCGTTACGCCATACAAAGGGCGCGTCTTTTTTTAACAAATTTGTAAGTGGCTTAGCAATATTAGAAAAATTTGCGATGAACCGCCTGTAGTATCCCGCGAGCCCGAGGAATTGTTTGATCTGTTTCGCGTTGCGCGGGCGCGGAAAATTTTTGACGGCGCTAATTTTCGCAGGGTCAGGTTTTACACCGTGCTCACTGATAATATGACCCAAATAGCTTACTTCTCTCCTCAAGAATTCGCACTTATCCGGCTGCAATACTAAATTAGCTTCTTTGAGCCGTTGAGTTAATTTATCGAATTTAAGTCGATGTTCTTGAAGAGAGCTAGCGTAGATAACAATGTCGTCCAAATAGACGAAAATTTCGTTCCCCTGGAGACCGGACAGGACATTGTCCATAAGTCGTTGGAACGTCGCTGGCGCATTTTTTAATCCGAATGGCATTCTTTTAAATTCATAATGCCCGTGAGGCGTCGAAAAAGCGGTTTTGGGAGCATCGGCGGGCTCCATTGGGATCTGGTGAAATCCGCTCGCGAGATCGAATGTACTAAAATACTTCGCGCTCCCGAGCTGATCAAGTATCTCGGTAATGCAAGGGAGGGGATAGGCATCGGCGACAGATTTCTCATTGAGTGCGCGGTAGTCGATGACGACGCGCCATTGCTTGTTGCCCAAGGAGTCCGGTTTCTTTGGGACAACCCACAATGGCGAATTATATGGTGATTTTGACGGAGAGATGACACCATTTTGTAAAAATTTGTCGACTTGTCGTCGAATCTCCTCCTTATGAGCTGGTGGGAAACGGTATTGTTTCACATTGACGGGGCGGTCGTCGACGGTTGGAATCTTGTGCGTGGTTGCTGACGTATGCCCTAATTTATCCCCCTCAATGTGAAAAAGCTCCTGCGTGCTTTGAACGAGACGGACGACGTGCTCTCTTTCCTCTGCGTTGAGGTGGTCGAGACGGAGGAGACTAAGAATTCGGTCTAGGCGAGATTTCGAAGGATTGGCGGATTTCGATGTTTGTTTCAACGGCGCCTGTTGTATATTATTTTTAACCGCCTGAGCATAGGAGATCTGTTGAACATTCGCGATTTTGCAACGCGAAGGAGGAGTTTCGAGTGTCGAATATGGTGTCTGACTCGAGAAAGAAATAGAAGTTTTCCCTTTTTGGGATGAGCCGATCGGTACGGCGGATACGTTGGATTTAGAAAAAATCGGATAGAGCGATGGACTTTCCTCCTTATGGAGGGGAGTCATGATTTGCGCGGGCTCAAGTACGATTTCTGGTAACGCGATTTCGACGGCGCGGTCGGATGAATTAATTATTCGAGTTACCGCTTTGCCCCGAATTACTCTGACGAGAGCGTTTCCGAAAAATATACCCGGCGCAAGATCGATACGAGGAATTATACCTTCCGCGAGGTTCGAATTAACTACGCGGACCTTGATACCGATATTTGATCTCGGTGGAATGGAGATACGGTCTCCTGACTTCGGAGAAGCTGCTTTGTCTTGCGTTCGAAGCTTCGATTTCGTTGCTGCATCGCGTTTCAGCGGAGGCGATGATTTACGCGGCGGGCGCGGCGGCGGAGGGGGAATAGATTCCGTGCGCGGCGCTTGTTTACGTTTCGGCGATAGGAGAGGCTTTATTTTCGAGTCCGGTGACGGTTCCTCGAGTGCTTCGATATCGTCTTCGAAAGGAATTCTCTTACCATTCCATTTGATTATTTTATTTGGGAAAGAGATTTCTGCGTCCATACAGAACCCGGAGCCGAGGATCCCGCTTGGTTTAAGGGGAAAATCATCCTCGACCACATTAAAAGGAACGACGCGACCGAAAATGACAAGATTCACCGTCCCTAAGGTTGCGGTTTTGCCATCGGTTACCCCTGTTATTATGACGATCTCGGACTTATCGATTCGCGCGGATGCTTTTAGAGCCGAACGTTTTATAATATTTATTTCCGCCCCAGTGTCCACCATGAAGCGAGTTGGTGAAATTAGAAGATCGGATTTTAAAATTACGTTTGGCGTGCTAGTTTTTCCGGTTATGTTTATCGCGGCGTTTCGTCGATTTCCGCGTTGGAGTTGTTCGCGGCGAGAGGACGGACTTGGTGCGCGGCCTCGCCACCTGTCTCGCGGCGGGTGCGGAGGCCATTGTCGTTTCCCGAATTTTTATTTACCGCGTTGTTGTACTGCCTTTTGCGGCACTCGCCTATTTCGTGCCCCGGGGTCTTGCAATAGCGACAAAATTTGGGCGCGTCCCTGGCTACGATTTGTCTTGGTTGTTCGTACGCGGGGCCTCGAGTAGGAGGCGGTACGTCCCTGGATCGCAAGTATTCCTGCGGTCGGTACGGCGATGGCGGTCTGAGCCGACACTCGGTCGCGTAATGTCCGATATTATTGCATTTTCGGCAAATAATTTCGGCTGGTTTTTCGCGCGATTCTGGTCGCGCGACACGCGATCTACCTAGCCGGTTGCAATCACGTTCGTGCATTTGATAGAGCTCCCGCGCTCGAGCGAACGTTTCTCGCAATGTACCGAATGAACTTATAGTCATTTGCATTCGAATTTCCGGAATGAGACCGTCTTTAAAACATTGTAGGGTGAGCGCGTCTACGTCATCGAGCGATTCCGGTGTGTCTCGTCGAGCAAGCCTCTCGCAATCAATTATAGCGGTTCTAAGATCTTTTACTCGACCGATGTAATCTAGAATGTGCTCGTTCGCGCGCATAAATATATTAGCAAGTTCACCCCGATAATGATGAGCTGATTTTACGGAGCAAAAAGTGCTGCGAAGAACGTCCGTTAATTCGAGTATTGTGTAACACGGCTCGTCTTCTAGCGCGGCGTAGGCACGACCCTTGAGTTTTCCCTTAAGCAGGCGTGTGAAAGTTCGCTCGCACCCATTAGGGATAAGCTCATAAGCGCGTTTACACGCTCGGGTAAACTGAAGAATTGGAATGTTCTGACCATCGAATGTCGGCACGGCTTCGAGGGCCTGCTTAAGCGATAGCTCGTCGTGTTGCGAACTATTTGTATTAAAATCGGAGCTCGAATTATGTCCGGAAAGCGGATTTCCCCGAGGAATATCCAGAGAAACGGTATCGTCGCGCGTTAAATCAGGCGTTCTGCGGATAGATTCTATTTCACGACGTAGAATTTCTATTTGCTGGAGCAACGCGGCATTACTAGGATCGGTCGTTTTCGTATTTTTCGCGGAAGTATTTTGTTGCGCGGTACTAGGAAGAGGCTCGGAGATAGCGTCTTGGAAGTCGAGCGTTCTGCTAGTGCGTTTTTCGCGTTCGGAATCGGCCATCGCGGCGGCTCGCTGTGTCTGCTGGCGCGTTTTTGTCGGAGTCCGGGTTGCCATATCTAGTTTCGCGGTTCCTTTCGGCGGAATTTCCGGAGGAAACGCGTGGCTATCCCACCGCTGTCACCAAAAATAACTTTCGTGTCACGTCCCGAGGTGCGGTTGCGCTCGCAACGGTGGCACAAAGTCGTAACCGTTCCCGAAAATAACGCGAATTGCGTCCGGACCGGGTTCGTTGGCGTTTCGGACTCGATAAAACGGTAACTAACACTAAACTTACCTTGCGAAGGCTTGATTCCGCTGTCTGAGTTCTCTTTCCAGGTACCTGGAGCGCCTTGGATCCGCAACCGGGATGGCGGCGGCGTACGGCTGGAACGGAGGTACGTCTACGGGAATAAGCGTCCAGGCGGGTTGACTCCGGCTGGCAGGTATCGGCGTTTGGCCCTGACGATTGGCGACTCGTACGGGTCGTGCGGCGAAGGAAACCTCCTTCACAGGAACCAGGACTCGAACGTAGGAAATTGAATATTCTGGTGCATCACCCACGTATTCCCGAGCGAGACGACGAATGAACTCTCTCCTCCCCGCGCGTCGTGTACGCTTTGTCGGAGGTGCAAGGCTCATCGAGAATACTTGAACTTCGGTTGAATACGGCACGGCTAAGCGTTGGTTCGCTCTAGCTTACCGGGATCGACCTGGGCGCAAGATATTCTGTACACGGTAGAAGTGAGGATGGAGCAACTAAGCGCTGGTTCGCTCTAGTCGTCGAGCCTCAAGACTATCGTAGATGAGATATAGAATTAGAATAATCGCGAGCGTACCCGTGGATTAGAATTAAGGAATTGTATTTGAACTCGAATAAAGATACTTTGAATCTGGTAAAAATAAACTATATTCTATGATTTCACTTTACTAGATACACTTGACTAAATTCTAAGTTACTGACTAGCGATTACAATGAGAATTAGAAATAGTATAAAGTATCGAATGGACTCCGCTATGGGAGTATGGATAGAGACGAATGCATTAGAGCTAATTGCTCGTTGCGAATGAGCCTATTGCTCGGATCGGAGGTGCATCGTTCGGATGCTGGATTAGAACTCCTCGGTTCGGAGATGAGATACGAACTCTCCAGTTCGGAGATGAGATACCAACTCTCCAGTTCGGAGGTGAGATTGGAACTGACTCTCTGATCTCGCGTCCGCGACCTCCTCGGGTCGCGCGGCGCGCGAGTCGCTGGGCCCTCGCGGTGGGGCGGACGGTCGGAGTAGGGCGGCCGCTCGGCCCCCGTGGTGGGGCGGCTGTTCGGAGTGGGGCGCGGCCCGCGTTAAGCGTGAGCCGCGAGCGTCGAGTGTGCGCGCGAGTGCACGGAACATAGCCGTGCATGAATGAAATATATACATATATTCACTTAAATCTAGGTGTGTGTTGGTGTGTATGTACATAGGTGAGTAGTGTGCTTATTCTAATCCCACATGTACGAGAAGTACGTATAGGGCTTCGTGATCGCTGGGGATTCGACCCAGTATGTGTCGGAGAGCTCCTCGCCCTCGTAATACGGGGTGAAGTCCTCCCCCTCGTGTGTGGAGATCGCGCGTGGGCGCGGCATGCTGCATCCTTCTTCCTTCTCGTACCTTTGTCTCCTTCTGTAAGGACGGCGAGTCGGCGGGTGGCCCGTGTGCAGGGGCTCCGGATACGGATGCTGGGGATGATGAGTTGGACGCCGGAGGGTGGCAGGCGGTACGCCTGACGTTACACATGACACTTCGCAAATCATATTATATCTTACCATGAAATATAGAAATGAGATGCGATATCGCCTTTTAAGAAGCATTAGAAATCTATTGCTACGATACGTAGACATCTGCAAACGCTATTTCCTAGCGAGAAAGTGTCGCATTCACATTCATTTGAAGTGTAGACGAGGAATACATAACACTACGCAAATCATATTATATCTTACCATGAACCATAGGAATGAGATGCGATATCGCGTTCTCAGAAGCATTAGAACACTACTGCTACGATAGGTAGACATTTGCAAACGCTATTTGCTTGCAAGGAAGTGTCGCATTTACAATCAATTGAAGTGTAGACGAGCAATACATACCACTTCGCAAATCATATTATATCTTACCATGAAACAAAGAAATGAGATGCGATATCGCGTTTTAAGAAGCATTAGAACTCTATAGCTACGATACCTAGACATCTGCAGACGCTATTTCCTTGCAAGGAAGTGTCGCATTTACATTCATTTGAATCGTAGACGAGGAATGCATAACACTTCGCAATGAATATTACATTTTACCATGAAACATAGAAATGAGATGCGATATCGCGCTTTAAGAAGCATTAGAAATCTATTGCTACGATACATAGACATCTGCAAACGCTATTTCCTAGCAAGGAAGTGTCGCATTTACATTCATTTGAAGTGTAGACGAGGAATACATAACACTTCGCAAATCATATTATATCTTACCATGAAACATATTAATGAAATGCGATATCGCGTTTTAAGAAGCATTAGAACTCTATTGCTACGATACCTAGACATCTGCAGACGGTATTTCCTAGCAAGGAAGTGTCGCATTTACATTCATTTGAAGTGTCGACGAGGAATACATGACACTTCGCAAATCATATTATATCTTACCATGATACATAGAAATGAGTTGCGATATCCCGTTTTAAGAAGCATTAGAATTCTATTGCTACGATTCGTAGACATCTGCAAACGCTATTTCCTAGCGAGAAAGTGTCGCATTCACATTCATTTGAAGTGTAGACGAGGAATACATAACACTTCGCAAATCATATTATATCTTACCATGAAACATAGAAATGAGATGCGATGTCGCGTTTTAAGAAGCATTAGAACACTATTGCTACGATAGATAGACATTTGCAAACGCTATTTCCTTGCAAGGAAGTGTCGCATTTACATTCATTTGAAGTGTAGACGAGGAATACATGACACTTCGCAAATCATATTATATCTTACCATGAAACATAGAAATGAGATGCGACATCGCGTTTTAAGAAGCATTAGAACACTATTGCTACGATAGGTAGACATTTGCAAACGCTATTTCCTTGCAAGGAAGTGTCGCATTTACAGTCATTTGAAGTGTAGACTAGGAATACATAACACTTCGCAAATCATATTATATCTTACCATGAAACATAGAAATGTGATGCGATATCGCGTTTTAAGGAGCATTAGAACTCTATTGCTACGATACGTAGACATCTGCAAACGCTATTTCCTTGCAAGGAAGTGTCGCATTTACATTCATTTGAAGTGTAGAAGAGGAATACATGACACTTCGCAAATCATATTATATCTTACCATGAAACATAGAAATGAGATGCGATATCGCGTTTTAAGAAGCATTAGAACACTATTGCTACGATAGGTAGACATTTGCAAACGCTATTTCCTTGCAAGGAAGTGTCGCATTTACATTCATTTGAAGTGTAGACGAGGAATACATGACACTTCGCAAATCATATTATATCTTACCATGAAACATAGAAATGAGATGCGACATCGCGTTTTAAGAAGCATTAGAACACTATTGCTACGATAGGTAGACATTTGCAAACGCTATTTCCTTGCAAGGAAGTGTCGCATTTACATTCATTTGAAGTGTAGACGAGGAATACACAACACTTCGCAATGGATATTATATCTTATCATGAAACATAGATATGAGATGCAATATCTCGTTTTAAGAAGCATTTGAACTCTATTGCTTCGATACGTAGACATCTGCAAACGCTATTTCCTTGCAAGGAAGTGTCGCATTTACATTCATTTGAAGTATAGACGAGGAATACATAACACTTCGCAAATCATATTATATCTTACCATGAAACATAGAAATGAGATGCGATGTCGCGTTTTAAGAAGCATTAGAACACTATTGCTACGATAGGTAGACATTTGCAAACGCTATTTCCTTGCAAGGAAGTGTCGCATTTACATTCATTTGAAGTGTAGACGAGGAATACATGACACTTCGCAAATCATATTATATCTTACCATGAAACATAGAAATGAGATGCGACATCGCGTTTTAAGAAGCATTAGAACACTATTGCTACGATAGGTAGACATTTGCAAACGCTATTTCCTTGCAAGGAAGTGTCGCATTTACATTCATTTGAAGTGTAGACTAGGAATACATAACACTTCGCAAATCATATTATATCTTACCATGAAACATAGAAATGTGATGCGATATCGCGTTTTAAGAAGCATTAGAACTCTATTGCTACGATACGTAGACATCTGCAAACGCTATTTCCTTGCAAGGAAGTGTCGCATTTACATTCATTTGAAGTGTAGAAGAGGAATACATGACACTTCGCAAATCATATTATATCTTACCATGAAACATAGAAATGAGATGCGATATCGCGTTTTAAGAAGCATTAGAACACTATTGCTACGATAGGTAGACATTTGCAAACGCTATTTCCTTGCAAGGAAGTGTCGCATTTACATTTATTTGAAGTGTAGACGAGGAATACATGACACTTCGCAAATCATATTATATCTTACCATGAAACATAGATATGAGACGCGACATCGCGTTTTAAGAAGCATTAGAACACTATTGCTACGATAGGTAGACATTTGCAAACGCTATTTCCTTGCAAGGAAGTGTCGCATTTACATTCATTTGAAGTGTAGACGAGGAATACATAACACTTCGCAAATCATATTATATCTTACCATGAAACATAGAAATGAGATGCGATGTCGCGTTTTAAGAAGCATTAGAACACTATTGCTACGATAGATAGACATTTGCAAACGCTATTTCCTTGCAAGGAAGTGTCGCATTTACATTCATTTGAAGTGTAGACGAGGAATACATGACACTTCGCAAATCATATTATATCTCACCATGAAACATAGAAATGAGATGCGACATCGCGTTTTAAGAAGCATTAGAACACTATTGCTACGATAAGTAGACATTTGCAAACGCTATTTCCTTGCAAGGAAGTGTCGCATTTACATTCATTTGAAGTGTAGACTAGGAATACATAACACTTCGCAAATCATATTATATCTTACCATGAAACATAGAAATGTGATGCGATATCGCGTTTTAAGAAGCATTAGAACTCTATTGCTACGATACGTAGACATCTGCAAACGCTATTTCCTTGCAAGGAAGTGTCGCATTTACATTCATTTGAAGTGTAAACGAGGAACACATGACACTTCGCAAATCATATTATATCTTACCATGAAACATAGAAATGTGATGCGATATCGCGTTTTAAGAAGCATTAGAACTCTATTGTTCGATACGTAGACATCTGCAAACGCTATTTCCTTGCAAAGAAGTGTCGCATTTACATTCATTTGAAGTGTAGACGAGGAATACATGACACTTCGCAAATCATATTATATCTTACCATGAAATATAGAAATGAGATGCGATATCGCGTTTTAAGAAGCATTAGAAATCTATTGGTACGATACGTAGACATCTGCAAACGCTATTTCCTAGCGAGAAAGTGTCGCATTCACATTCATTTGAAGTGTAGACGAGGAATACATAACACTTCGCAAGTCATATTATATCTTACCATGAACCATAGGAATTAGATGCGATATCGCGTTCTAAGAAGCATTAGAACACTACTGCTACGATAGGTAGACATTTGCAAACGCTATTTGCTTGCAAGGAAGTGTCGCATTTACAATCAATTGAAGTGTAGACGAGGAATACATACCACTTCGCAAATCATATTATATCTTACCATGAAACAAAGAAATGAGATGCGATATCGCGTTTTAAGAAGCATTAGAACTCTATTGCTACGATACCTAGACATCTGCAGACGCTATTTCCTTGCAAGGAAGTGTCGCATTTACATTCAATTGAATCGTAGACGAGGAATGCATAACACTTCGCAATGAATATTACATTTTACCATGAAACATAGAAATGAGATGCGATATCGCGCTTTAAGAAGCATTAGAAATCTATTGCTACGATACATAGACATCTGCAAACGCTATTTCCTTGCAAGGAACTGTCGCATTTACATTCACTTGAAGTGTAGACGAGGAATACATAACACTTCGCAAATCATATTATATCTTACCATGAAACATAGAAATGAGATGCGATATCACGTTTTAAGAAGCAATAGAACTCTATTGCTACGATACGTAGACATCTGCAAACGCTATTTGCTTGCAAGGAAGTGTCGCATTTACATTCATTTGAAGTGTAGACGAGGAATACATAACACTTCGCAAATCATATTATATCTTACCATGAAGCATAGAAATGAAATGCGATATCGCGTTTTAAGAAGCATTAGAACTCTATTGCTACGATACCTAGACATCTGCAGACGCTATTTCCTAGCAAGGAAGTGTCGCATTTACATTCATTTGAAGTGTAGACGAGGAATACATAACACTTCGCAAATCATATTATATCTTACCATGAAACATAGAAATGAAATGCGATATCGCGTTTTAAGAAGCATTAGAACTCTATTGCTACGATACCTAGACATCTGCAGACGCTATTTCCTAGCAAGGAAGTGTCGCATTTACATTCATTTGAAGTGTAGACGAGGAATACATGACACTTCGCAAATCATATTATATCTTACCATGATACATAGAAATGAGTTGCGATATCCCGTTTTAAGAAGCATTAGAATTCTATTGCTACGATTCGTAGACATCTGCAAACGCTATTTCCTAGCGAGAAAGTGTCGCATTCACATTCATTTGAAGTGTAGACGAGGAATACATAACACTTCGCAAATCATATTATATCTTACCATGAAACATAGAAATGAATTGCGATATCGCGTTTTAAGAAGCATTAGAAATCTATTGCTACGATACGTAGACATCTGCAAACGCTATTTCCTAGCGAGGAAGTATCGCATTCACGTTCATTTGAAGTGTAGACTAGGAATACATAACACTTCGCAAATCATATTATATCTTACCATGAAACATAGAAATGAGATGCGATATCGCGTTTTAAGAAGCATTAGAACACTATTGCTACGATAGGTAGACATCTGCAAACGCTATTTCCTTGCAAGGAAGTGTCGCAATTACATTCATTTGTAGTGTAGACGAGGAATGCATAACAGTTCGCAAATCATATTATATCTTACCATGAAACATAGAAATTAGATGCGATATCGCGTTCTAAGAAGCATTAAAACACTACTGCTACGATACCTAGACATCTGCAGACGCTATTTCCTAGCAAGGAAGTGTCGCATTCACATTCATTCGAAGTGTACACGAGGAATACATGACACTTCGCAAATCATATTATATCTTACCATGAAACATAGAAATGAGATGCGATATCGCGTTTTAAGAAGCATTAGAACTCTATTGCTACGATACCAAGACATCTGCAGACGCTATTTCCTTGCAAGGAAGTGTCGCATTTACATTCTTTTGAATCGTAGACGAGGAATGCATAACACATCGCAATGAATATTACATCTTACCATGAAACATAGAAATGAGATGCGATATCATGCTTTAAGAAGCATTAGAAATCTATTGCTACGATACGTAGACATCTGCAAGCGCTATTTCCTAGCGAGGAAGTGTCGCATTCACATTCATTTGAAGTGTAGACGAGGAATGCATAACACTTCGCAATGAATATTATATCTTATCATGAAACATACATATGAGATGCAGTATCTCGTTTTAAGAAGCATTAGAAATCTATTGCTACGATACGTAGACATCTGCAAACGCTATTACCTAGCGAGAAAGTGTCGCATTCACATTCATTTGAAGTGTAGACGAGGAATACATGACACTTCGCAAATCATATTATATCTTACCATGAAATATAGAAATGAGATGCGATATCGCCTTTTAAGAAGCATTAGAAATCTATTGCTACGATACGTAGACATCTGCAAACGCTATTTCCTAGCGAGAAAGTGTCGCATTCACATTCATTTGAAGTGTAGACGAGGAATACATAACACTACGCAAATCATATTATATCTTACCATGAACCATAGGAATGAGATGCGATATCGCGTTCTCAGAAGCATTAGAACACTACTGCTACGATAGGTAGACATTTGCAAACGCTATTTGCTTGCAAGGAAGTGTCGCATTTACAATCAATTGAAGTGTAGACGAGGAATACATACCACTTCGCAAATCATATTATATCTTACCATGAAACAAAGAAATGAGATGCGATATCGCGTTTTAAGAAGCATTAGAACTCTATAGCTACGATACCTAGACATCTGCAGACGCTATTTCCTTGCAAGGAAGTGTCGCATTTACATTCATTTGAATCGTAGACGAGGAATGCATAACACTTCGCAATGAATATTACATTTTACCATGAAACATAGAAATGAGATGCGATATCGCGCTTTAAGAAGCATTAGAAATCTATTGCTACGATACATAGACATCTGCAAACGCTATTTCCTAGCAAGGAAGTGTCGCATTTACATTCATTTGAAGTGTAGACGAGGAATACATAACACTTCGCAAACCATATTATATCTTACCATGAAACATATTAATGAAATGCGATATCGCGTTTTAAGAAGCATTAGAACTCTATTGCTACGATACCTAGACATCTGCAGACGGTATTTCCTAGCAAGGAAGTGTCGCATTTACATTCATTTGAAGTGTAGACGAGGAATACATGACACTTCGCAAATCATATTATATCTTACCATGATACATAGAAATGAGTTGCGATATCCCGTTTTAAGAAGCATTAGAATTCTATTGCTACGATTCGTAGACATCTGCAAACGCTATTTCCTAGCGAGAAAGTGTCGCATTCACATTCATTTGAAGTGTAGACGAGGAATACATAACACTTCGCAAATCATATTATATCTTACCATGAAACATAGAAATGAGATGCGATGTCGCGTTTTAAGAAGCATTAGAACACTATTGCTACGATAGATAGACATTTGCAAACGCTATTTCCTTGCAAGGAAGTGTCGCATTTACATTCATTTGAAGTGTAGACGAGGAATACATGACACTTCGCAAATCATATTATATCTTACCATGAAACATAGAAATGAGATGCGACATCGCGTTTTAAGAAGCATTAGAACACTATTGCTACGATAGGTAGACATTTGCAAACGCTATTTCCTTGCAAGGAAGTGTCGCATTTACATTCATTTGAAGTGTAGACTAGGAATACATAACACTTCGCAAATCATATTATATCTTACCATGAAACATAGAAATGTGATGCGATATCGCGTTTTAAGGAGCATTAGAACTCTATTGCTACGAAACGTAGACATCTGCAAACGCTATTTCCTTGCAAGGAAGTGTCGCATTTACATTCATTTGAAGTGTAGAAGAGGAATACATGACACTTCGCAAATCATATTATATCTTACCATGAAACATAGAAATGAGATGCGATATCGCGTTTTAAGAAGCATTAGAACACTATTGCTACGATAGGTAGACATTTGCAAACGCTATTTCCTTGCAAGGAAGTGTCGCATTTACATTCATTTGAAGTGTAGACGAGGAATACATGACACTTCGCAAATCATATTATATCTTACCATGAAACATAGAAATGAGATGCGACATCGCGTTTTAAGAAGCATTAGAACACTATTGCTACGATAGGTAGACATTTGCAAACGCTATTTCCTTGCAAGGAAGTGTCGCATTTACATTCATTTGAAGTGTAGACGAGGAATACATGACACTTCGCAAATCATATTATATCTTACCATGAAACATAGAAATGAGATGCGACATCGCGTTTTAAGAAGCATTAGAACACTATTGCTACGATAAGTAGACATTTGCAAACGCTATTTCCTTGCAAGGAAGTGTCGCATTTACATTCATTTGAAGTGTAGACTAGGAATACATAACACTTCGCAAATCATATTATATCTTACCATGAAACATAGAAATGTGATGCGATATCGCGTTTTAAGAAGCATTAGAACTCTATTGCTACGATACGTAGACATCTGCAAACGCTATTTCCTTGCAAGGAAGTGTCGCATTTACATTCATTTGAAGTGTAAACGAGGAACACATGACACTTCGCAAATCATATTATATCTTACCATGAAACATAGAAATGTGATGCGATATCGCGTTTTAAGAAGCATTAGAACTCTATTGTTCGATACGTAGACATCTGCAAACGCTATTTCCTTGCAAAGAAGTGTCGCATTTACATTCATTTGATGTGTAGACGAGGTATACATAACACTTCGCAAATCATATTATATCTTACCATGAAACATAGAAATGAGATGCGATATCGCGTTTTAAGAAGCATTAGAACTCTATTGCTACGATACGTAGACATCTGCAAACGCTATTTCCTTGCAAGGAAGTGTCGCATTTACATTCATTTGAAGTGTAGAAGAGGAGTACATGACACTTCGCAAATCATATTATATCTTACCATGAAACATAGAAATGAGATGCGATATCGCGTTTTAAGAAGCATTAGAACTCTATTGCTACGATACGTAGACATCTGCAAACGCTATTTCCTTGCAAGGAAGTGTCGCATTTACATTCATTTGAAGTGTAGAAGAGGAGTACATGACACTTCGCAAATCATATTATATCTTACCATGAAACATAGAAATGAGATGCGATATCGCGTTTTAAGAAGCATTAGAACACTATTGCTACGATAGTTAGAAATTTGCAAACGCTATTTCCTTGCAAGGAAATGTCGCATTTACATTCATTTGAAGTGTAGACGAGGAATACATGACACTTCGCAAATCATATTATATCTTACCATGAAACATAGAAATGAGATGCGATATCGCGTTTTAAGAAGCATTAGAACACTGTTGCTACGATAGGTAGACATTTGCAAACGCTATTTCCTTGCAAGGAAGTGTCGCATTTACATTCATTTGAAGTGTAGGCTAGGAATACATAACACTTTGCAAATCATATTATATCTTACCATGAAACATAGAAATGAGATGCGATATCGCGTTTTAAGAAGCATTAGAACTCTATTTCTACGATACCTAGACATCTGCAGACGCTATTTCCTAGCAAGGAAGTGTCGCATTTACATTCATTTGAAGTGTGGACGAGGAATACATGACACTTCGCAAATCATATTATATCTTACCATGAAACATAGAAATGAGATGCGATATCGCGTTTTAAGAAGCATCAGAAATCCATTGCTACGATACGTAGACATCTGCAAACGCTATTTCCTTGCAAGGAAGTGTCGCATTTACATTCATTTGAAGTGTAAACGAGGAACACATGACACTTCGCAAATCATATTATATCTTACCATGAAACATAGAAATGTGATGCGATATCGCGTTTTAAGAAGCATTAGAACTCTATTGTTCGATACGTAGACATCTGCAAACGCTATTTCCTTGCAAAGAAGTGTCGCATTTACATTCATTTGATGTGTAGACGAGGTATACATAACACTTCGCAAATCATATTATATCTTACCATGAAACATAGAAATGAGATGCGATATCGCGTTTTAAGAAGCATTAGAACTCTATTGCTACGATACGTAGACATCTGCAAACGCTATTTCCTTGCAAGGAAGTGTCGCATTTACATTCATTTGAAGTGTAGAAGAGGAGTACATGACACTTCGCAAATCATATTATATCTTACCATGAAATATAGAAATGAGATGCGATATCACGTTTTAAGAAGCAATAGAACTCTATTGCTACGATACGTAGACATCTGCAAACTGTCACGTCCCGAGGTGCGGTTGCGCTCGCAACGGTGGCACAAAGTCGTAACCGTTCCCGAAAATAACGCGAATTGCGTCCGGACCGGGTTCGTTGGCGTTTCGGACTCGATAAAACGGTAACTAACACTAAACTTACCTTGCGAAGGCTTGATTCCGCTGTCTGAGTTCTCTTTCCAGGTATCTGGAGCGCCTTGGATCCGCAACCGGGATGGCGGCGGCGTACGGCTGGAACGGAGGTACGTCTACGGGAATAAGCGTCCAGGCGGGTTGACTCCGGCTGGCAGGTATCGGCGTTTGGCCCTGACGATTGGCGACTCGTACGGGTCGTGCGGCGAAGGAAACCTCCTTCACAGGAACCAGGACTCGAACGTAGGAAATTGAATATTCTGGTGCATCACCCACGTATTCCCGAGCGAGACGACGAATGAACTCTCTCCTCCCCGCGCGTCGTGTACGCTTTGTCGGAGGTGCAAGGCTCATCGAGAATACTTGAACTTCGGTTGAATACGGCACGGCTAAGCGTTGGTTCGCTCTAGCTTACCGGGATCGACCTGGGCGCAAGATATTCTGTACACGGTAGAAGTGAGGATGGAGCAACTAAGCGCTGGTTCGCTCTAGTCGTCGAGCCTCAAGACTATCGTAGATGAGATATAGAATTAGAATAATCGCGAGCGTACCCGTGGATTAGAATTAAGGAATTGTATTTGAACTCGAATAAAGATACTTTGAATCTGGTAAAAATAAACTATATTCTATGATTTCACTATACTAGATACACTTGACTAAATTCTAAGTTACTGACTAGCGATTACAATGAGAATTAGAAATAGTATAAAGTATCGAATGGACTCCGCTATGGGAGTATGGATAGAGACGAATGCATTAGAGCTAATTGCTCGTTGCGAATGAGCCTATTGCTCGGATCGGAGGTGCATCGTTCGGATGCTGGATTAGAACTCCTCGGTTCGGAGATGAGATACGAACTGACTCTCGGATCTCGCGTCCGCGACCTCCTCGGGTCGCGCGGCGCGCGAGTCGCTGGGCCCTCGCGGTGGGGCGGACGGTCGGAGTAGGGCGGCCGCTCGGCCCTCGTGGTGGGGCGGCCGTTCGGAGTGGGGCGCGGCCCGCGTTAAGCGTGAGCCGCGAGCGTCGAGTGTGCGCGCGAGTGCAACGGAACATAACCGTGCATGAATAAAATATATACATATATTCACTTAAATCTAGGTGTGTGTTGGTGTGTATGTACATAGGTGAGTAGTGTGCTTATTCTAATCCCACATGTACGAGAAGTACGTATAGGGCTTCGTGATTGCTGGGGATTCGACCCAGTACGTGTCGGAGAGCTCCTCGCCCTCGTAATACGGGGTGAAGTCCTCCCCCTCGTGTGTGGAGATCGCGCGTGGGCGCGGCATGCTGCATCCCTCTTCCCTCTCGTACCTTTGTCTCCTTCTGTAGGGACGGCGAGTCGGCGGGTGGCCCGTGTGCAGGGTCTCCGGATACGGATGCTGGGGATGATGAGGTGGACGCCGGAGGGTGGCAGGCGGTACGCCTGACGTTACAAAACGCTATTTGCTTGCAAGGAAGTGTCGCATTTACATTCATTTGAAGTGTAGACGAGGAATACATAACACTTCGCAAATCATATTATATCTTACCATGAAACATAGAAATGAAATGCGATATCGCGTTTTAAGAAGCATTAGAACTCTATTGCTACGATACCTAGACATCTGCAGACGCTATTTCCTAGCAAGGAAGTGTCGCATTTACATTCATTTGAAGTGTAGACGAGGAATACATAACACTTCGCAAATCATATTATATCTTACCATGAAACATAGAAATGAAATGCGATATCGCGTTTTAAGAAGCATTAGAACTCTATTGCTACGATACCTAGACATCTGCAGACGCTATTTCCTAGCAAGGAAGTGTCGCATTTACATTCATTTGAAGTGTAGACGAGGAAAACATGACACTTCGCAAATCATATTATATCTTACCATGATACATAGAAATGAGTTGCGATATCCCGTTTTAAGAAGCATTAGAATTCTATTGCTACGATTCGTAGACATCTGCAAACGCTATTTCCTAGCGAGAAAGTGTCGCATTCACATTCATTTGAAGTGTAGACGAGGAATACATAACACTTCGCAAATCATATTATATCTTACCATGAAACATAGAAATGAATTGCGATATCGCGTTTTAAGAAGCATTAGAAATCTATTGCTACGATACGTAGACATCTGCAAACGCTATTTCCTAGCGAGGAAGTATCGCATTCTCGTTCATTTGTAGTGTAGACGAGGAATGCATAACAGTTCGCAAATCATATTATATCTTACCATGAAACATAGAAATTAGATGCGATATCGCGTTCTAAGAAGCATTAAAACACTACTGCTACGATACCTAGACATCTGCAAACGCTATTACCTAGCGAGAAAGTGTCGCATTCACATTCATTTGAAGTGTAGACGAGGAATACATGACACTTCGCAAATCATATTATATCTTACCATGAAATATAGAAATGAGATGCGATATCGCCTTTTAAGAAGCATTAGAAATCTATTGCTACGATACGTAGACATCTGCAAACGCTATTTCCTAGCGAGAAAGTGTCGCATTCACATTCATTTGAAGTGTAGACGAGGAATACATAACACTACGCAAATCATATTATATCTTACCATGAACCATAGGAATGAGATGCGATATCGCGTTCTCAGAAGCATTAGAACACTACTGCTACGATAGGTAGATATTTGCAAACGCTATTTGCTTGCAAGGAAGTGTCGCATTTACAATCAATTGAAGTGTAGACGAGGAATACATACCACTTCGCAAATCATATTATATCTTACCATGAAACAAAGAAATGAGATGCGATATCGCGTTTTAAGAAGCATTAGAACTCTATAGCTACGATACCTAGACATCTGCAGACGCTATTTCCTTGCAAGGAAGTGTCGCATTTACATTCATCTGAATCGTAGACGAGGAATGCATAACACTTCGCAATGAATATTACATTTTACCATGAAACATAGAAATGAGATGCGATATCGCGCTTTATGAAGCATTAGAAATCTATTGCTACGATACATAGACATCTGCAAACGCTATTTCCTAGCAAGGAAGTGTCGCATTTACATTCATTTGAAGTGTAGACGAGGAATACATAACACTTCGCAAACCATATTATATCTTACCATGAAACATATTAATGAAATGCGATATCGCGTTTTAAGAAGCATTAGAACTCTATTGCTACGATACCTAGACATCTGCAGACGGTATTTCCTAGCAAGGAAGTGTCGCATTTACATTCATTTGAAGTGTAGACGAGGAATACATGACACTTCGCAAATCATATTATATCTTACCATGATACATAGAAATGAGTTGCGATATCCCGTTTTAAGAAGCATTAGAATTCTATTGCTACGATTCGTAGACATCTGCAAACGCTATTTCCTAGCGAGAAAGTGTCGCATTCACATTCATTTGAAGTGTAGACGAGGAATACATAACACTTCGCAAATCATATTATATCTTACCATGAAACATAGAAATGAGATGCGATGTCGCGTTTTAAGAAGCATTAGAACACTATTGCTACGATAGATAGACATTTGCAAACGCTATTTCCTTGCAAGGAAGTGTCGCATTTACATTCATTTGAAGTGTAGACGAGGAATACATGACACTTCGCAAATCATATTATATCTTACCATGAAACATAGAAATGAGATGCGACATCGCGTTTTAAGAAGCATTAGAACACTATTGCTACGATAGGTAGACATTTGCAAACGCTATTTCCTTGCAAGGAAGTGTCGCATTTACATTCATTTGAAGTGTAGACTAGGAATACATAACACTTCGCAAATCATATTATATCTTACCATGAAACATAGAAATGTGATGCGATATCGCGTTTTAAGGAGCATTAGAACTCTATTGCTACGATACGTAGACATCTGCAAAAGCTATTTCCTTGCAAGGAAGTGTCGCATTTACATTCATTTGAAGTGTAGAAGAGGAATACATGACACTTCGCAAATCATATTATATCTTACCATGAAACATAGAAATGAGATGCGATATCGCGTTTTAAGAAGCATTAGAACACTATTGCTACGATAGGTAGACATTTGCAAACGCTATTTCCTTGCAAGGAAGTGTCGCATTTACATTCATTTGAAGTGTAGACGAGGAATACATGACACTTCGCAAATCATATTATATCTTACCATGAAACATAGAAATGAGATGCGACATCGCGTTTTAAGAAGCATTAGAACACTATGGCTACGATAGGTAGACATTTGCAAACGCTATTTCCTTGCAAGGAAGTGTCGCATTTACATTCATTTGAAGTGTAGACGAGGAATACATGACACTTCGCAAATCATATTATATCTTACCATGAAACATAGAAATGAGATGCGACATCGCGTTTTAAGAAGCATTAGAACACTATTGCTACGATAAGTAGACATTTGCAAACGCTATTTCCTTGCAAGGAAGTGTCGCATTTACATTCATTTGAAGTGTAGACTAGGAATACATAACACTTCGCAAATCATATTATATCTTACCATGAAACATAGAAATGTGATGCGATATCGCGTTTTAAGAAGCATTAGAACTCTATTGCTACGATACGTAGACATCTGCAAACGCTATTTCCTTGCAAGGAAGTGTCGCATTTACATTCATTTGAAGTGTAAACGAGGAACACATGACACTTCGCAAATCATATTATATCTTACCATGAAACATAGAAATGTGATGCGATATCGCGTTTTAAGAAGCATTAGAACTCTATTGTTCGATACGTAGACATCTGCAAACGCTATTTCCTTGCAAAGAAGTGTCGCATTTACATTCATTTGATGTGTAGACGAGGTATACATAACACTTCGCAAATCATATTATATCTTACCATGAAACATAGAAATGAGATGCGATATCGCGTTTTAAGAAGCATTAGAACTCTATTGCTACGATACGTAGACATCTGCAAACGCTATTTCCTTGCAAGGAAGTGTCGCATTTACATTCATTTGAAGTGTAGAAGAGGAGTACATGACACTTCGCAAATCATATTATATCTTACCATGAAACATAGAAATGAGATGCGATATCGCGTTTTAAGAAGCATTAGAACTCTATTGCTACGATACGTAGACATCTGCAAACGCTATTTCCTTGCAAGGAAGTGTCGCATTTACATTCATTTGAAGTGTAGAAGAGGAGTACATGACACTTCGCAAATCATATTATATCTTACCATGAAACATAGAAATGAGATGCGATATCGCGTTTTAAGAAGCATTAGAACACTATTGCTACGATAGGTAGAAATTTGCAAACGCTATTTCCTTGCAAGGAAATGTCGCATTTACATTCATTTGAAGTGTAGACGAGGAATACATGACACTTCGCAAATCATATTATATCTTACCATGAAACATAGAAATGAGATGCGATATCGCGTTTTAAGAAGCATTAGAACACTATTGCTACGATAGGTAGACATTTGCAAACGCTATTTCCTTGCAAGGAAGTGTCGCATTTACATTCATTTGAAGTGTAGGCTAGGAATACATAACACTTTGCAAATCATATTATATCTTACCATGAAACATAGAAATGAGATGCGATATCGCGTTTTAAGAAGCATTAGAACTCTATTTCTACGATACCTAGACATCTGCAGACGCTATTTCCTAGCAAGGAAGTGTCGCATTTACATTCATTTGAAGTGTGGACGAGGAATACATGACACTTCGCAAATCATATTATATCTTACCATGAAACATAGAAATGAGATGCGATATCGCGTTTTAAGAAGCATCAGAAATCCATTGCTACGATACGTAGACATCTGCAAATGCTATTTCCTTGCAAGAAAGTGTCGCATTTACATTCATTTGAAGTGTAGACGAGGAATACATAACACTTCGCAAATCATATTATATCTTACCATGAAACATAGAAATGAGATGCGATATCGCGTTTTAAGAAGCATTAGAACTCTATTGCTACGATACGTAGACATCTGCAATCGCTATTTCCTTGCAACGAAGTGTCGCATTTACTTTCATTTGAATCGTAGGCGAGGAATGCATAACACTTCGCAATGAATATTATATCTTATCTTGAAACAGATATGAGATGCGATATCGCGTTTTAAGAAGCATTAGAACACTATTGCTACGATAGGTAGACATCTGCAAACGCTATTTCCTTGCAAGGAAGTGTCGCAATTACATTCATTTGTAGTGTAGACGAGGAATGCATAACACTTCGCAAATCATATTATATCTTACCATGAAACATAGAAATTAGATGCGACATCGCGTTCTAAGAAGCATTAGAACACTACTGCTACGATACCTAGACATCTGCAGACGCTATTTCCTAGCAAGGAAGTGTCGCATTCACATTCATTCGAAGTGTACACGAGGAATACATGACACTTCGCAAATCATATAATATCTTACCATGAAACGTAGAAATTAGATGCGATGTCGCGTTTTAAGAAGCATTAGAACTCTATTGCTGCGATACCTAGATATCTGCAGACGCTATTTCCTAGCAAGGAAGTGTCGCATTTACATTCATTTGAAGTGTAGACGAGGAATACATGACACTTCGCAAATCATATTATATCTTACCATGAAACATAGAAATGAGATGCGATATCGCGTTTTAAGAAGCATTAGAACTCTATTGCTACCATACCAAGACATCTGCAGACGCTATTTCCTTGCAAGGAAGTGTCGCATTTACATTCTTTTGAATCGTAGACGAGGAATGCATAACACATCGCAATGAATATTACATCTTACCATGAAACATAGAAATCAGATGCGATATCGCGCTTTAAGAAGCATTAGAAATCTATTGCTACGATACGTAGACATCTGCAAGCGCTATTTCCTAGCGAGGAAGTGTCGCATTCACATTCATTTGAAGTGTAGACGAGGAATGCATAACACTTCGCAATGAATATTATATCTTATCATGAAACATACATATGAGATGCAGTATCTCGTTTTAAGAAGCATTAGAAATCTATTGCTACGATACGTAGACATATGCAAACGCTATTTCCTAGCGAGAAAGTGTCGCATTCACATTCATTTGAAGTGTAGACGAGGAATACATGACACTTCGCAAATCATTTTATATCTTACCATGAAATATAGAAATGAGATGCGATATCGCGTTTTAAGAAGCATTAGAAATCTATTGCTACGATACGTAGACATCTGCAGACGCTATTTCCTAGCGAGTGTAACGTCAGGCGTACCGCCTGCCACCCTCCGGCGTCCACCTCATCATCCCCAGCATCCGTATCCGGAGCCCCTGCACACGGGCCACCCGCCGACTCGCCGTCCCTACAGAAGGAGACAAAGGTACGAGAGGGAAGAGGGATGCAGCATGCCGCGCCCACGCGCGATCTCCACACACGAGGGGGAGGACTTCACCCCGTATTACGAGGGCGAGGAGCTCTCCGACACATACTGGGTCGAATCCCCAGCGATCACGAAGCCCTATACGTACTTCTCGTACATGTGGGATTAGAATAAGCACACTACTCATATATGTACATACACACCAACACACACCTAGATTTAAGTAAATATATGTATATATTTTATTCATGCACGGTTATGTTCCGTGCACTCGCGCGCACACTCGACGCTCGCGGCTCACGCTTAACGCGGGCCGCGCCCCACTCCGAACGGCCGCCCCACCACGAGGGCCGAGCGGCCGCCCTACTCCGACCGTCCGCCCCACCGCGAGGGCCCAGCGACTCGCGCGCCGCGCGACCCGAGGAGGTCGCGGACGCGAGATCCGGGAGGCAGTTCCAATCTCACCTCCGAACGGGAGAGTTGGTATCTCATCTCCGAACTGGAGAGTTCTCATCTCATCTCCGAACTGGAGAGTTGCTAACTCATCTCCGAACCGAGGAGTTCTAATCCAGCATCCGAACGATGCACTTCCGATCCGAGCAATAAGCTCATTCGCAACGAGCAATTAGCTCTAATGCATTCGTCTCTATCCATACTCCCATAGCGGAGTCCATTCGATACTTTATACTATTTCTAATTCTCATTGTAATCGCTAGTCAGTAACTTAGAACTTAGTCAAGTGTATTTAGTATAGTGAAATCATAGAATATAGTTTATTTTTACCAGATTCAAAGTATCTTTATTCGAGTTCAAATACAATTCCTTAATTCTACTCCACGGGTACGCTCGCGATTATTCTATTTCTATATCTCATCTGCGATAGTCTTGAGGCTCGACGACTAGAGCGAACCAGCGCTTAGTTGCTCCATCCTCACTTCTACCGTATACAGAATATCTTGCGCCCAGGTTGATCCCGGTAAGCTAGAGCGAACCAACGCTTAGCCGCGCCGTACTCAACCGAAGTTCAAGTATTCTCGACGAGCCTTGCACCTCCGACAAAGCGTACACGACGCGCGGGGAGGAGAGAGTTTATTCGTCGTCTCGCTCGGGAATACGTGGGTGATGCACCGGAATATTCAATTTCCTGCGTTCGAGTCCTGGTTCCTGTGAAGGAGGTTTCCTTCGCCGCACGACCCGTACCTCCGTTCCAGCCGTACGCCGCCGCCATCCCGGTTGCGGATCCAAGGCGCTCCAGGTACCTGGAAAGAGAAATCAGACAGCGAAATCAAGCCTTCGCAAGGTAAGTTTAGTGTTAGTTACCGTTTTATCGAGTCCGAAACGCCAACGAACCCGGTCCGGACGCAATTCGCGTTATTTTCGGGAACGGTTACGACTTTGTGCCACCGTTGCGAGCGCAACCGCACCTCGGGACGTGACACAAAGAAGTGTCGCATTTACACTCATTTGAAGTGTAGACGAGGAATACATAACAGTTCGCAAATCATATTATATCTTACCATGAAACATAGAAATGAGATCCGATATCGCGTTTTAAGAATCATAAGAACTCTATTGCTACGATACGTAGACAACTGCAAACGCTATTTCCTTGCAAAGAAGTGTCGCATTTATATTCATTTGAAGTGTAGACGAGGAATACATAACACTTCGCAAATCATATTATATCTTACCATGAAACATAGAAATGAGATCCGATATCGCGTTTTAAGAATCATAAGAACTCTATTGCTACGATACGTAGACATCTGCAAACGCTATTTCCTAGCGAGGAAGTGTCGCATTCACATTCATTTGAAGTGTAGACGAGGAATACATAACACTCCGCAAATCATATTATATTTTACCATGAAACATAGAAATGTGATGCGATATCGCGTTTTAAGAATCATAAGATCTCTATTGTTATGATACGTAGACATCTGCAAACGCTATTTCCTTGCAAAGAAGTGTCGCATTTACATTCATTTGAAGTGTAGACGAGGAATACATAACACTGCGCAAATCATATTATATCTTCCCATGAAACATAGAAATGAGATCCGATATCGCGTTTTAAGAATCACAAGAACTCTATTGCTACGATACGTAGACATCTGCAAACGCTATTTCCTTGCAAAGAAGTGTCGCATTTACATTCATTTGAAGTGTAGACGAGGAATACATAACACTTCGCAAATCATATTATGTCTTACCATGAAACATAGAAATGAGATCCGATATCGCGTTTTAAGAATCACAAGAACTCTATTGCTACGATACGTAGACATCTGCAAACGCTATTTCCTTGCAAGGAAGTGTCGCATATACATTCATTTGAAGCGTGGACGAGGAATACATGACACTTCGCAAATCATATTATATCTTACCACGAAACATAGAAATGCGATGCGATATCGCGTTTTAAGATGCAGCAGAAATCCATTGCTACGATACGTAGACTTCAGCAAACGCTATTTCCTTGCAAGAAAGTGTCGCATTTACATTCATGTGAAGTGTAGACGACGGATATATAACACTTCGCAAATCATATTATACCTTACCACGAAACATAGAAATGTGATGCGATATCGCGTTTTAAGAAGCAGCAGAAATCCATTGCTACGATACGTAGACACCTGCAATCGCTATTTCCTTGCAAGGAAGTTTCGCATTTACTTTCATTTGAATCGTAGACGAGGAATGCATAACACTTCGCAATGAATATTATATCTTATCATGAAACATAGATATGAGATGCAATATCTCGTTTTAAGAAGCATTTGAAATCTATTGCTTCGATACGTAGACATCTGCAAACGCTATTTCCTTGCAAGGAAGTGTCGCATTTACATTCATTTGAAGTGTAGACAAGGAATACATAACACATCGCAAATCATATTATACCTTACCATGAAACATAGAAATGAGATGTGATATCGCGTTTTAAGAATCATAAGAACTATATTGCTACGATACGTAGACATCTGCAAACGCCATTTCCTTGCAAGGAAGTGTCGCATTTACATTCATTTGATGTGTAGACGAGGTATACATAATACTTCGCAAATCATATTATATCTTACCATGAAACATAGAAATGTGATGCGATATCGCGTTTTAAGAAGCATTAGAACTCTATTGCTACGATACCTAGACATCTGCAGACGCTATTTCCTAGCAAGGAAGTGTCGCATTTACATTCATTTGAAGTGTAGACGAGGAATACATAACACTTCGCAAATCATATTATATCTTAGCATGAAACATAGAAATGTGAAGCGATATCGTGTTTTAAGAAGCATTAGAACTCTATTGCTACGATACCTAGACATCTGCAGACGCTATTTCCTAGCAAGGAAGTGTCGCATTTACGTTTATTTGAAGTGTAGACGAGGAATACATAACACTCCGCAAATCATATTATATTTTACCATGAAACATAGAAATGTGATGCGATATCGCGTTTTAAGAATCATAAGAACTCTATTGCTACGATACGTAGACATCTGCAAACGCTATTTCCTTGCAAAGAAGTGTCGCATTTACATTCATTTGAAGTGTAGACGAGGAATACATAACAGTTCGCAAATCATATTATATCTTACCATGAAACATAGAAATGAGATCCGATATCGCGTTTTAAGAATCATAAGAATTCTATTGCTACGATACGTAGACAACTGCAAACGCTATTTCCTTGCAAAGAAGTGTCGCATTTATATTCATTTGAAGTGTAGACGAGGAATACATAACACTTCGCAAATCATATTATATCTTACCACGAAACATAGAAATGGGATGCGATATCGCGTTTTAAGATGCAGCAGAAATCCATTGCTACGATACGTAGACATCAGCAAACGCTATTTCCTTGCAAGAAAGTGTCGCATTTACATTCATTTGAAGTGTAGACGACGGATATATAACACTTCGCAAATCATATTATACCTTACCACGAAACATAGAAATGTGATGCGATATCGCGTTTTAAGAATCATAAGAACTCTATTGCTACGATACGTAGACATCTGCAAACGCTAATTCCTTGCAAGGAAGTGTCGCATTTACATTCATTTGATGTGTAGACGAGGAATACATAACACTTCGCAAATCATATTATATCTTACCATGAAACATAGAAATGAGATGCGATATCGCGTTTTAAGAAGCATTAGAACTCTACTGCTACATTACGTAGACATCTGCAAACGCTATTTCCTAGCGAGGAAGTGTCGCACTCACATTCATTTGAAGCGTGGACGAGGAATACATGACACTTCGCAAATCATATTATATCTTACCACGAAACATAGAAATGCGATGCGATATCGCGTTTTAAGATGCAGCAGAAATCCATTGCTACGATACGTAGACATCAGCAAACGCTATTTCCTTGCAAGAAAGTGTCGCATTTACATTCATGTGAAGTGTAGACGACGGATATATAACACTTCGCAAATCATATTATACCTTACCACGAAACATAGAAATGTGATGCGATATCGCGTTTTAAGAATCATAAGAACTCTATTGCTACGATACGTAGACATCTGCAAACGCTATTTCCTTGCAAGGAAGTGTCGCATTTACATTCATTTGAAGCGTGGACGAGGAATACATGACACTTCGCAAATCATATTATATCTTACCACGAAACATAGAAATGCGATGCGATATCGCGTTTTAAGATGCAGCAGAAATCCATTGCTACGATACGTAGACATCAGCAAACGCTATTTCCTTGCAAGAAAGTGTCGCATTTACATTCATGTGAAGTGTAGACGACGGATATATAACACTTCGCAAATCATATTATACCTTACCACGAAACATAGAAATGTGATGCGATATCGCGTTTTAAGAATCATAAGAACTCTATTGCTACGATACGTAGACATCTGCAAACGCTAATTCCTTGCAAGGAATTGTCGCATTTACATTCATTTGATGTGTAGACGAGGAATACATAACACTTCGCAAATCATATTATATCTTACCATGAAACATAGAAATGAGATGCGATATCGCGTTTTAAGAAGCATTAGAACTCTATTGCTACGATACGTAGACATCTGCAAACGCTATTTCCTAGCGAGGAAGTGTCGCATTCACATTCATTTGAAGTGTAGACGAGGAATACATAACACTTCGCAAATCATATTATATCTTACCATGAAACATAGAAATGAGATGCGATATCGCGTTTTAAGAAGCATTAGAACTCTACTGCTACGATACGTAGACATCTGCAAACGCTATTTCCTAGCGAGGAAGTGTCGCATTCACATTCATTTGAAGTGTAGACGAGGAATACATAACACTCCGCAAATCATATTATATTTTACCATGAAACATAGAAATGTGATGCGATATCGCGTTTTAAGAATCATAAGAACTCTATTGCTACGATACGTAGACATCTGCAAACGCTATTTCCTTGCAAAGAAGTGTCGCATTTACACTCATTTGAAGTGTAGACGAGGAATACATAACAGTTCGCAAATCATATTATATCTTACCATGAAACATAGAAATGAGATCCGATATCGCGTTTTAAGAATCACAAGAACTCTATTGCTACGATACGTAGACATCTGCAAACGCTATTTCCTTGCAAAGAAGTGTCGCATTTACATTCATTTGAAGTGTAGACGAGGAATACATAACACTTCGCAAATCATATTATATCTTACCATGAAACATAGAAATGAGATCCGATATCGCGTTTTAAGAATCACAAGAACTCTATTGCTACATTACGTAGACATCTGCAAACGCTATTTCCTTGCAAGGAAGTGTCGCATTTACATTCATTTGAAGCGTGGACGAGGAATACATGACACTTCGCAAATCATATTATATCTTACCACGAAACATAGAAATGCGATGCGATATCGCGTTTTAAGATGCAGCAGAAATCCATTGCTACGATACGTAGACACCTGCAATCGCTATTTCCTTGCAAGGAAGTTTCGCATTTACTTTCATTTGAATCGTAGACGAGGAATGCATAACACTTCGCAATGAATATTATATCTTATCATGAAACATAGATATGAGATGCAATATCTCGTTTTAAGAAGCATTTGAAATCTATTGCTTCGATACGTAGACATCTGCAAACGCTATTTCCTTGCAAGGAAGTGTCGCATTTACATTCATTTGAAGTGTAGACAAGGAATACATAACACATCGCAAATCATATTATACCTTACCATGAAACATAGAAATGAGATGTGATATCGCGTTTTAAGAATCATAAGAACTATATTGCTACGATACGTAGACATCTGCAAACGCCATTTCCTTGCAAGGAAGTGTCGCATTTACATTCATTTGATGTGTAGACGAGGTATACATAATACTTCGCAAATCATATTATATCTTACCATGAAACATAGAAATGTGATGCGATATCGCGTTTTAAGAAGCATTAGAACTCTATTGCTACGATACCTAGACATCTGCAGACGCTATTTCCTAGCAAGGAAGTGTCGCATTTACATTCATTTGAAGTGTAGACGAGGAATACATAACACTTCGCAAATCATATTATATCTTAGCATGAAACATAGAAATGTGAAGCGATATCGTGTTTTAAGAAGCATTAGAACTCTATTGCTACGATACCTAGACATCTGCAGACGCTATTTCCTAGCAAGGAAGTGTCGCATTTACGTTTATTTGAAGTGTAGACGAGGAATACATAACACTCCGCAAATCATATTATATTTTACCATGAAACATAGAAATGTGATGCGATATCGCGTTTTAAGAATCATAAGAACTCTATTGCTACGATACGTAGACATCTGCAAACGCTATTTCCTTGCAAAGAAGTGTCGCATTTACATTCATTTGAAGTGTAGACGAGGAATACATAACAGTTCGCAAATCATATTATATCTTACCATGAAACATAGAAATGAGATCCGATATCGCGTTTTAAGAATCATAAGAACTCTATTGCTACGATACGTAGACAACTGCAAACGCTATTTCCTTGCAAAGAAGTGTCGCATTTATATTCATTTGAAGTGTAGACGAGGAATACATAACACTTCGCAAATCATATTATATCTTACCACGAAACATAGAAATGGGATGCGATATCGCGTTTTAAGATGCAGCAGAAATCCATTGCTACGATACGTAGACATCAGCAAACGCTATTTCCTTGCAAGAAAGTGTCGCATTTACATTCATTTGAAGTGTAGACGACGGATATATAACACTTCGCAAATCATATTATACCTTACCACGAAACATAGAAATGTGATGCGATATCGCGTTTTAAGAATCATAAGAACTCTATTGCTACGATACGTAGACATCTGCAAACGCTAATTCCTTGCAAGGAAGTGTCGCATTTACATTCATTTGATGTGTAGACGAGGAATACATAACACTTCGCAAATCATATTATATCTTACCATGAAACATAGAAATGAGATGCGATATCGCGTTTTAAGAAGCATTAGAACTCTACTGCTACATTACGTAGACATCTGCAAACGCTATTTCCTAGCGAGGAAGTGTCGCATTCACATTCATTTGAAGCGTGGACGAGGAATACATGACACTTCGCAAATCATATTATATCTTACCACGAAACATAGAAATGCGATGCGATATCGCGTTTTAAGATGCAGCAGAAATCCATTGCTACGATACGTAGACATCAGCAAACGCTATTTCCTTGCAAGAAAGTGTCGCATTTACATTCATGTGAAGTGTAGACGACGGATATATAACACTTCGCAAATCATATTATACCTTACCACGAAACATAGAAATGTGATGCGATATCGCGTTTTAAGAATCATAAGAACTCTATTGCTACGATACGTAGACATCTGCAAACGCTATTTCCTTGCAAGGAAGTGTCGCATTTACATTCATTTGAAGCGTGGACGAGGAATACATGACACTTCGCAAATCATATTATATCTTACCACGAAACATAGAAATGCGATGCGATATCGCGTTTTAAGATGCAGCAGAAATCCATTGCTACGATACGTAGACATCAGCAAACGCTATTTCCTTGCAAGAAAGTGTCGCATTTACATTCATGTGAAGTGTAGACGACGGATATATAACACTTCGCAAATCATATTATACCTTACCACGAAACATAGAAATGTGATGCGATATCGCGTTTTAAGAATCATAAGAACTCTATTGCTACGATACGTAGACATCTGCAAACGCTAATTCCTTGCAAGGAATTGTCGCATTTACATTCATTTGATGTGTAGACGAGGAATACATAACACTTCGCAAATCATATTATATCTTACCATGAAACATAGAAATGAGATGCGATATCGCGTTTTAAGAAGCATTAGAACTCTATTGCTACGATACGTAGACATCTGCAAACGCTATTTCCTAGCGAGGAAGTGTCGCATTCACATTCATTTGAAGTGTAGACGAGGAATACATAACACTTCGCAAATCATATTATATCTTACCATGAAACATAGAAATGAGATGCGATATCGCGTTTTAAGAAGCATTAGAACTCTACTGCTACGATACGTAGACATCTGCAAACGCTATTTCCTACCGAGGAAGTGTCGCATTCACATTCATTTGAAGTGTAGACGAGGAATACATAACACTCCGCAAATCATATTATATTTTACCATGAAACATAGAAATGTGATGCGATATCGCGTTTTAAGAATCATAAGAACTCTATTGCTACGATACGTAGACATCTGCAAACGCTATTTCCTTGCAAAGAAGTGTCGCATTTACATTCATTTGAAGTGTAGACGAGGAATACATAACAGTTCGCAAATCATATTATATCTTACCATGAAACATAGAAATGAGATCCGATATCGCGTTTTAAGAATCATAAGAACTCTATTGCTACGATACGTAGACAACTGCAAACGCTATTTCCTTGCAAAGAAGTGTCGCATTTATATTCATTTGAAGTGTAGACGAGGAATACATAACACTTCCCAAATCATATTATATCTTACCACGAAACGTAGAAATGAGATGCGATATCGCGTTTTAAGATGCAGCAGAAATCCATTGCTACGATACGTAGACATCAGCAAACGCTATTTCCTTGCAAGAAAGTGTCGCATTTACATTCATTTGAAGTGTAGACGACGGATATATAACACTTCGCAAATCATATTATACCTTACCACGAAACATAGAAATGTGATGCGATATCGCGTTTTAAGAATCATAAGAACTCTATTGCTACGATACGTAGACATCTGCAAACGCTAATTCCTTGCAAGGAAGTGTCGCATTTACATTCATTTGATGTGTAGACGAGGAATACATAACACTTCGCAAATCATATTATATCTTACCATGAAACATAGAAATGAGATGCGATATCGCGTTTTAAGAAGCATTAGAACTCTACTGCTACGATACGTAGACATCTGCAAACGCTATTTCCTAGCGAGGAAGTGTCGCATTCACATTCATTTGAAGTGTAGACGAGGAATACATAACACTCCGCAAATCATATTATATTTTACCATGAAACATAGAAATGTGATGCGATATCGCGTTTTAAGAATCATAAGAACTCTATTGCTACGATACGTAGACATCTGCAAACGCTATTTCCTTGCAAAGAAGTGTCGCATTTACACTCATTTGAAGTGTAGACGAGGAATACATAACAGTTCGCAAATCATATTATATCTTACCATGAAACATAGAAATGAGATCCGATATCGCGTTTTAAGAATCACAAGAACTCTATTGCTACGATACGTAGACATCTGCAAACGCTATTTCCTTGCAAAGAAGTGTCGCATTTACATTCATTTGAAGTGTAGACGAGGAATACATAACACTTCGCAAATCATATTATATCTTACCATGAAACATAGAAATGAGATCCGATATCGCGTTTTAAGAATCACAAGAACTCTATTGCTACATTACGTAGACATCTGCAAACGCTATTTCCTTGCAAGGAAGTGTCGCATTTACATTCATTTGAAGCGTGGACGAGGAATACATGACACTTCGCAAATCATATTATATCTTACCACGAAACATAGAAATGCGATGCGATATCGCGTTTTAAGATGCAGCAGAAATCCATTGCTACGATACGTAGACATCAGCAAACGCTATTTCCTTGCAAGAAAGTGTCGCATTTACATTCATGTGAAGTGTAGACGACGGATATATAACACTTCGCAAATCATATTATACCTTACCACGAAACATAGAAATGTGATGCGATATCGCGTTTTAAGAATCATAAGAACTCTATTGCTACGATACGTAGACATCTGCAAACGCTAATTCCTTGCAAGGAATTGTCGCATTTACATTCATTTGATGTGTAGACGAGGAATACATAACACTTCGCAAATCATATTATATCTTACCATGAAACATAGAAATGAGATGCGATATCGCGTTTTAAGAAGCATTAGAACTCTATTGCTACGATACGTAGACATCTGCAAACGCTATTTCCTAGCGAGGAAGTGTCGCATTCACATTCATTTGAAGTGTAGACGAGGAATACATAACACTTCGCAAATCATATTATATCTTACCATGAAACATAGAAATGAGATGCGATATCGCGTTTTAAGAAGCATTAGAACTCTACTGCTACGATACGTAGACATCTGCAAACGCTATTTCCTAGCGAGGAAGTGTCGCATTCACATTCATTTGAAGTGTAGACGAGGAATACATAACACTCCGCAAATCATATTATATTTTACCATGAAACATAGAAATGTGATGCGATATCGCGTTTTAAGAATCATAAGAACTCTATTGCTACGATACGTAGACATCTGCAAACGCTATTTCCTTGCAAAGAAGTGTCGCATTTACATTCATTTGAAGTGTAGACGAGGAATACATAACACTGCGCAAATCATATTATATCTTACCATGAAACATAGAAATGAGATCCGATATCGCGTTTTAAGAATCACAAGAACTCTATTGCTACGATACGTAGACATCTGCAAACGCTATTTCCTTGCAAAGAAGTGTCGCATTTACATTCATTTGAAGTGTAGACGAGGAATACATAACACTTCGCAAATCATATTATATCTTACCATGAAACATAGAAATGAGATCCGATATCGCGTTTTAAGAATCACAAGAACTCTATTGCTACGATATGTAGACATCTGCAAACGCTATTTCCTTGCAAGGAAGTGTCGCATTTACATTCATTTGAAGCGTGGACGAGGAATACATGACACTTCGCAAATCATATTATATCTTACCACGAAACATAGAAATGCGATGCGATATCGCGTTTTAAGATGCAGCAGAAATCCATTGCTACGATACGTAGACATCAGCAAACGCTATTTCCTTGCAAGAAAGTGTCGCATTTACATTCATGTGAAGTGTAGACGACGGATATATAACACTTCGCAAATCATATTATACCTTACCATGAAACATAGAAATGAGATGCGATATCGCGTTTTAAGAAGCAGCAGAAATCCATTGCTACGATACGTAGTGTGACGTCAGGCGCACCGCCTGCCACCCTCTGGCGTCAACCACCATCCGCAGCATCCGCAACCGGGACACCGCTCTCCCGCCAGCACCTGTATCCGGATGCTCCGTACACGGGCCGCACGACCATACAGCGCCACGAGGACGAGGAATACCTCCCCGCGTACGAATCCCGATCACCTACGATCACACAACCATACGCTTTCTTCTCATACACGCGATTCTAGATTAAGCACTCTACACAAATCATGTACATACACAACCCAACACACACCTAAATATAAGCAGATATTTGTACAATCATATTTCTAAGTCGTATAGAATATAAGCTGCGATGCGCGCCCGCGCGCACTCGACGCTCGCGGCTCACGCTGAACGCGAGCCGCACCCCACTCCGAGTGGCCGCCCCACTCCGATCGTACGCCCCACTCACGGGGCCCAGCGACTCGCGCGCCGCGCGATCCGAGGAGGTCGCGGACGCGCGACCGAGAGAGCTTTTCCTTCGAGTCCGATCTCCGAGACGGTTCTAATCTCAACTCCGAGCAATACGCTCCCCTGCCACGAGCTATCAGCTCTCATGCGGCCGACTCTATCGCATCTCCCTTAGCGGAGTCCTTATTATAACTTAGTACTATTTCCATTTCATATTGTATCGTTAATTGATAACTTAGACTTAGTAAAGTGTAGTAGGATAGTTATATTATAGAATATACTCTTGTTTTACCAAATCCAAGTCTCTTTATTCGAATACAAGTTCCTTAAATTCTATTCCACGTGTACGCTCGCGATTCTTATTCAATTCACACGATTCATCTGCGACAGTTCTGTACGCTGGCACCAACGCTCGACTGCTCTCGCTGCATTCCTATCGTATCCAGGGTATCTTGAACAAGGATCGACCTCGGTAAGCCAGAGCGCACCATCGCTTGGCCGAGCCGTATTCCGTCCTAGTGCAAGCGCCTTTGATGAATCCCGAGCCTCCGAAAAGGCGTACACGACGCGCGGGTAGGAAAGAATATCTACGCCGTCTCATTCGTGAATACGCGAGTTGTACTTCCGGACATCCATACGTCTGCAACGCTGTTTCCGTTCCTGCGAAGGAGGTTTTCGCAGCCATACGTTCAATTCGAATCCAGGATCGCCCGGTTCCAGCGCCAGTTTCCTCCAGCCGTAGCTCGCCTGCCTGGAGACTCATTCCCGTCGACGCTCCGCCGATCCAGCCGTACGCCGCTGCTATTCCGGTCACGGATCCACGGCGCCACAGATACCTGGAACGAGAGGCGAAACAGTATTAAGAAGACGTCGAAAGGTAAGTGTTAGGCGTAATTTTGGTTAGATCGAGTTCCGACCGCCAACGAACCCGGCCCCAGCGCAATTCGCGTAGGTTTTTCGGGAAAGGCTACGAATCGTGCCATCGGATCGAGCGCAAACGCACCTCGGGACGTGACACGAAAGATATTTTTGGTGACAGCGGTGGGATAGCTACGCGTTCTCCACGGAAATTCTGCCGTCCGAGACCGCGAAACAAGCCATGGCAACGAGAACTCCACCGACCAAAACGCGCCAGCAAGCGCAACGGGCCGCCGCGATGCACGAAACTGATCGCGATAAACGCACAAATAGGGCATTAGATTTTCAAGACGCTCTCGGCGAGCTTACTCAAGATACCGCGCAAGCAGGCACCTCGGCGAATAACGTAGAATCGACCGATCCAACTACGGTGACCTTGCTTCAACAAGTTGAAATGCTCCGTCGCGAAATTGAAGCTATCCGCCGAACTCCAGATCTAGCACGCGACGATACAGTGCCGTTAGAAATTCCGCGCATAGACCCGATTTCCACTCAAGGTTCGAATCAAATATCCATCGTATCCAACCCGCAACATGACGAGCTTTCGCTCAAGCAAGCGCTTGAAGCCGTACCGACGTTCGACGGACAAAATATTTCGGTACTCCAATTTACGCGGGCTTGCAAACGGGCTTACGAACTAATTCCGAACGGGTGCGAGCGCACCTTCTGAAAGGCAAACTCAAGGGCCGCGCTTATGCCGCGTTAGAGGACGAACCGTGCCAGACGATTCTGAAATTAACTGACATTCTTCGATGTTCGTTCGGACCCGTGAAATCCGCCGATCACTACAGGGGTGAACTTACCAATATATACATGCGTGCCAACGAGCACATTTTAGATTATATTGGACGGGTAAAGGACCTGAAGACAGCCATCATTGACTGCGATAGACTCACGCGTCGCGATCCCCAAGAGTCCTTAGAAAGCGTAAACAAACTCGCGTCACAGTGCTTCAGGGACGGACTTATTCCCGAAATAAGAATTCAGATGCCGATAGATCCGTACAACACTCTGTAACAAATTTTCACGAGAGCGCGCGAACTTTTTCAAATTCACGAACGCGACTTACAACGTCTGGGCAAAACGCGACCACGCGCGGAATCTCGCGAAAAACTCGTAGACATTATCTGCAGTAAATGCAACAACACGGGACATTACGCGACCAAATGTCGGCTTAGAACCGTACCTCAATACCGATCACGGGAATATCGAGACCCATACTTGCGTCCCAGGGACGCACCGCTTCCCGCTCAACGCCCGTCCTACGAACAGCCGCGACAAATTTTAGACAGGGACGCGCAAAAATTTTGCAAATATTGTAAAAACCCGGGGCACAGCATAGACGAATGCCGTAAGAGGAGATATAATAACAATTTGAACAGGGACTCGTGAAACGACGGTGGCCTCCGTACCCGCCGCGAGACAGGTCGCGAGGCCCTACCGCAAATACGAACTCTCGCAGCGAACAATTCCGACGAGGAAGTAGGAGAAACGCCGCAATAAATATCACCGGGAAAGCAAGCACGCCTACCGTGATAATTAAATCCGATCATTTAATCTGTCCAACCCGATTTATGATAGACACCGGGGCAGAGATAAACATTATCAAACGATCGGCATTAAAATCCTCCGCGCGAATCGACTCTTCGGAAATAGTGATTATAACGGGTGTAACCGACGGCAAAACAGCCACCTTAGGGACGGTGAACCTGGTAATCTTCGACCGCGTCGTCCCCTTCAATGTAGTCGAGGACAATTTTCCCTTAAAGCCTAACGGAATCCTCGGCTCGGGCTTTTGTAAGGACGCGGAAATTTCCTTCCCTAAGAAATTTATTAAATGGAACGGGCAGAAAATCCCTTTCGTAGAGGATGTCCAGCCAACCGAAGAACCGTCGTCGCGCCCGGAGACCGCTCCTCACTCTCCGGCGAAAAATAAACAAACGTCGCGCACTAAATCTATTTCTCCTCCGACGCCGCCGCAATCATCGCCCCCTCCGAAACGCGATGCACCGGCGAAACCTAAACTCAGAACGGATAAGAAGGCCGTTTCTTCGAAGCAAAGAGATCAGATCTCGATCCCTCCGCGATCAAATGTCGGAATAAAGGTTCGCGTGATAAACTCGGATATCCCAGAAGGAATAATTCCGAGAATTAATTTAGCACCGGGAATATTTTTCGGGAACGCCCTAGTCAGAGTGGTCCATGGCAAGGCGATTACAAGAATAATAAATTCATCAGATCGCACGATCAAAATCGCATTGCCAGACGTCAAACTCGATCCGGCTCAAATTATGACTCCCCTCCACGAGGAGGGCAGTCCCTCTCTGTTTCCAATTTTTTCCAATTCGAAAAAATACCCTGTATCCGCCGCACCGATCGGCTCTTCCCACAAAAGGAAAATTTCTACTTCTATTTCAAATCAGACATCGTATTCGACACGCGAGCTTCCTCCTTCTCGGTGCAACGTAATAAACAAGCACCGAATTTCCTACGCGCAAGCGGTAAAAACCAATGTAAAGCGAGATGCAAAATCGAAATCTCCGCTATCACCGCAAACCGCCGACTCTCCGCAATCTCGCGTGGACCGTATACTCAGTCTCCTTCGTCTCGATCACCTTAATAAAGAGGAAAAAGAACACGTCGTCCGCCTCGTCGAAAGCTCGCAGCATCTCTTCCATATCCAAGGCGACAAATTAGGACACACTTCGGCCACCACGCATAAAATACCAACCGTTGACGACCGACCCGTCAACGTGAAGCAATATCGCTTTCCCCCGGCACATAAGGAGGAAATTCGCCGTCAAGTCGAACACTTTTTACAAAACGATGTCATCTCTCCGTCCAAATCGCCTTATAATTCACCACTGTGGGTAGTGCCCAAGAAGCCTGATTTCTTGGGCAATAAACAGTGGTGCGTCGTTATCGACTACTGAGCTCTGAACGAGAAGTCTGTCGCCGACGCGTACCCCCTCCCTTGCATTACGGAGATTCTCGATCAGCTCGGTAGCGCGAAATACTTCAGTACTTTCGATCTCGCGAGCGGGTTCCATCAGATCCCTATGGAACCCGCCGACGCTCCGAAAACCGCTTTTTCTACGCCTCACGGGCACTATGAGTTCAAAAGAATGCCCTTCGATAAGTGCGAATTCCTGCGAAGAGAGGTTAGCTATTTAGGCCACATTATCAGCGAGCACGGGGTAAAACCGGACCCCGCGAAAATAAGCGCGGTGAAAAATTTTCCACGTCCACAGAACGCCAAACAAATTAAACAATTCCTCGGTCTTGCGGGATATTACAGGCGTTTCATTGCTAATTTCTCGCGTATCGCTAAACCTCTGACCAATCTGTTAAAAAGGACGCGCCTTTCGTGTGGCGCAACGATCAAGAAAACTCATTTGTACAACTTCGCGATTGCCTGTGCGAGGCTCCTATACTCCAATATCCGAACTTTAAGCAGCCGTTCGTTATAACCACCGACGCATCTGCCGAAGCGATCGGCGCTATTCTCAATCAAGGCCCGATAGGTCGCGATCTGCCGATCGCGTACACGTCGCGATTACTCAATACTGCGGAGCGAAATTATTCTACGATCGAGAAGGAGTGCCTGGCGATCGTCTACGCCGTCCACTATTTCCGGCCATACATCTACGGTAACCAGTTCAAACTCGTTACCGACCATCGGCCGTTAGTGTGGATGAACTCGGTCAAAGATCCATCCAGTAGACTCGTTCGTTGGAGGCTTAAGCTTGCTGAATTTGATTATGAGATGGTATACAAAAGCGGCAAAACCAACCTCAATGCGGACGCACTATCGCGGAATCCCGCCCGAGTTTTCCCGCTTCCCCACGCACTTGATTCGGAGGATGACATCTTCGATGTCTCCCCGGAAGTTCGAAGGAAATACACCACTCCAGCGCCTCCTCCTACAACGGTAACGTCGGGAACCGACGTACCGACGCCCGACGCTCCCTCACTTACCGACACCTCGTCAACTCCGCACACAACCGATAATCCCGAAATCTATGTCCCTGCACCGAATGAATACATCAGGCGAGAGCCTTTGTTTAAATACAGTCGCGACTCACTGTCAACCAGATGAGACAATATCGTCATTTTCGTCACGCAGTCAGGGCACCCTTACGACGCGGGTGCCAAAGAACTCGAAAAAACCGGACAATTCCTTCCCAACGAAAACATCGTCCTTTCCAGATCCAAAGTTGTGAAAATAGAAAACGAGTACCAAATCCAGCTTCCGATCGTGGAACATCCAAGCCGATCAGTCGATTTCCAAACCACGGTCGAAGCATTTCGATCACTATACGACGTCGTAAACGAACTCCAATTAACAACATTCAGTATCGCACAGATCTCCCTTGACTCTATTCTATGGTCCCGAATCCGAAAAATCCTCGAGGACCTATTTTACGAGTCGAACGTTCAAATAACGCTCTGTCAGGGGCTGATTCGAACTCCGCCAGTCCAAGATAGACTGAAAATAATACAGGAGAACCACGACACACCTGTGGGAGGCCACAAGGGTGTGAATAAAACATACACTCGTATTAGGCAACAATACTTTTGGCCCAATATGAAGTTGCAAATCCAAGAATACATCGGCAAATGCAAAAGCTGCCAAACGGAGAAACTGGTTAGAGTAAAAACGAGACAACCTCTCACTCTAACCGATACCCCCGGCAGGGCTTTTGACAAAATCTCGATGGACGTTATGGGTCCTCTTCCCGAAACACCAGATGGTTTCACAAACATACTAACAATCCAAGACCTACTAACAAAATTCTCCGTCGCAATTCCCCTTAAAACCGCCACGGCCGTAGACATTGCGGATGCATTGATTCGAGAGTTTATCTGTAAGTTCGGATGCCCAAAGGGCATACTGACAGATCAGGGCTCGAATTTTATAAATAGCCTGATAAAAGCCATCGCTATCAAATTCAGAATCAAGCAGTACAAGTCCACCGCATTCCATCCGCAAACGAACGGGTCCGTCGAAAGATCTCACCACGTCTTGGCCGAGTATCTGAAACACTATATCGAGTCGAGTAGCGAATGGGAGAAATGGTTACCGTACGCGATGTTCGCATACAACACCAGCGTACACGAGGGTACGTTATACACCCCTCACGAACTAGTGTTCGGTAGAATAGCTAGAACACCATCAGCCACTCCTTTTCAAGACAGCACCGAAAATGAGACATACAGCGACTATCTCATTCAACTCAACGAAAGAATTTCCAAATCGCAGGAGCTCGCCAAAGATAATTGGATAACGCCAAACGCAGATCGAAATTCTATTACGACCGCAAAGTCAATGTCAAAAATTTCGAGGTAGGACAGTGGGTGTACCTTTTAAAGGAACCAAATAAGCATAAATTCCAGGCTCAGTATTCAGGACCCTACCGAATACTCGAAATTTTAGGCAACTGCAACGTAAAGTTAAATGTGAAAGGTCGACATAAAATCGTACACACGAACAAAATTAAACTATGTAAACGAATGCAAGGTATGCACAGTGTGAATGCGAACGAGTTAAAAGTAAGAAAAACTGGAACTGTAGTCAGTGAATATAGTGTAAAAGACGCTGAAAGCGAAAGTGAACAAAGTGTTTACAAGCCAACGAGAAGCCTCAACCGCGGTCCAGCGGTCAACCACACTAGCCGGGATGAACCAGAAGGGAGTCTCCAACCCCCGCGACAGTCAACCAGGGGAACCACAAAGCGGGCCCAGCAGTCCGACACATGCTCCACAGACAAGAGATCTCGGCATTGCCGAGATTCTTTTTCCAAGGGGGGTGGTGTGACGTCAGGCGCACCGCCTGCCACCCTCTGGCGTCAACCACCATCCGCAGCATCCGCAACCGGGACACCGCTCTCCCGCCAGCACCTGTATCCGGATCCTCCGTACACGGGCCGCACGACGATACAACGCCACGAGGACGAGGAATACCTCCCCGCGTACGAATCCCGATCACCTACGATCACACAACCATACGCTTTCTTCTCATACACGCGATTCTAGAATAAGCACTCTACACAAATCATGTACATACACTACCCAACACACACCTAAATATAAGCAGATATTTGTACAATCATATTTCTAAGTCGTATAGAATATAAGCTGCGATGCGCGCCCGCGCGCACTCGACGCTCGCGGCTCACGCTGAACGCGAGCCGCACCCCACTCCGAGTGGCCGCCCCACTCCGATCGTACGCCCCACTCGAGCGGCCCAGCGACTCGCGCGCCGCGCGATCCGAGGAGGTCGCGGACGCGCGACCGAGATAGCTTTTCCTTCGAGTCCGATCTCCGAGACGGTTCTAATCTCAACTCCGAGCAATACGCTCCCCTGCCACGAGCTATCACCTCTCATGCAGCTGACTCTATCGCATCTCCCTTAGCGGAGTCCTTATTATAACTTAGTACTATTTCCATTTCATATTATATAGTTAGTTGATAACTTAGACTTAGTAAAGTGTAGTAGGATAGTTATATTATAGAATATACTCTTGTTTTACCAAATCCAAGTCTCTTTATTCGAATACAAGTTCCTTAAATTCTATTCCACGTGTACGCTCGCGATTCTTATTCAATTCACACGATTCATCTGCGACAGTTCTGTACGCTGGACAGTCTTTGAGCGCACCAACGCTCGACTGCTCTCGCTGCATTCCTATCGTATCCAGGGTATCTTGAACAAGGATCGACCTCGGTAAGCCAGAGCGCACCATCGCTTGGCCGAGCCGTATTCCGTCTTAGTGCAAGCGCCTTTGATGAATCTCGAGCCTCCGAAAAGGCGTACACGACGCGCGGGTAGGAAAGAATATCTACGCCGTCTCATTCGCGAATACGCGAGTTGTACTTCCGGACATCCATACGTCTGCAACGCTGTTTCCGTTCCTGCGAAGGAGGTCTTCGCAGCCGTACGTCCAATTCGAATCCAGGGTCACCCGGTTCCAGCGCCAGTTTCCTCCAGCCGTAGCTCGCCTGCCTGGAGACTCATTCCCGTCGACGCTCCGCCGATCCAGCCGTACGCCGCTGCTATTCCGGTCACGGATCCACGGCGCCACAGATACCTGGAACGAGAGGCGAAACAGTATTAAGAAGACGTCGAAAGGTAAGTGTTAGGCGTAATTTTGGTTAGATCGAGTTCCGACCGCCAACGAACCCGGCCCCAGCACAATTCGCGTAGGTTTTTCGGGAAAGGCTACGAATCGTGCCATCGGATCGAGCGCAAACGCACCTCGGGACGTGACAGTAGATATCTGCAAACGCTATTTCCTTGCAAGGAAGTGTCGCATTTACTTTCATTTGAATCGTAGACGAGGAATGCATAACACTTCGCAATGCATATTATATCTTATCTTGAAACATAGATATGAGATACGATATCGCGTTTTAAGAATCATATGAACTCTATTGCTACGATACGTAAACATATGCAATCGCTATTTCCTTGCAAGGAAGTGTCGCATTTACTTTCATTTGAATCGTAGACGAGGAATGCATAACACTTCGCAATGAATATTATATCGTATCATGAAACGTAGATATGAGATGCAATATCTCGTTTTAAGAAGCATTTGAAATCTATTGCTTCGATACGTAGACATCTGCAAACGCTATTTCCTTGCAAGGAAGTGTCGCATTCACATTCATTTGAAGTGTAGACGAGGAATACATAACACTCCGCAAATCATATTATATCTTACCATGAAACATAGAAATGTGATGCGATATCGCGCTTTAAGAATCATAAGAACTCTATTGCTACGATACGTAGACAAGCTGCAAACGCTATTTCCTTGCAAGGAAGTGTCGCATTTACATTCATTTGATGTGTAGACGAGGAGTACATAACACTTCGCAAATCATATTATATCTTACCATGAAACATAGAAATGAGATGCGATATCGCGTTTTAAGAAGCATTAGAACTCTATTGCTACGATACCTAGACATCTGCAGACGCTATTTCCTAGCAAGGAAGTGTCGCATTTACATTCATTTGAATCGTAGACGAGGAATGCATAACACTTCGCAAAGAATATTATATCTCATCATGAAACATAGATATGAGGTGCAATATCTCGTTTTAAGAAGCATTTGAAATCTATTGCTTCGATACGTAGACATCTGCAAACGCTATTTCCTTGCAAGGAAGTGTCGCATTTACATTCATTTGAAGTGTAGACGAGGAATACATAACACTTCGCAAATCATATTATATCTTACCATGAAACATAGAAATGAGATGCGATATCGCGTTTTAAGAAGCATTAGAACTCTACTGCTACGATACGTAGACATCTGCAAACGCTATTTCCTAGCGAGGAAGTGTCGCATTCGCATTCATTTGAAGTGTAGACGAGGAATACATAACACTCCGCAAATCATATTATATCTTACCATGAAACATAGAAATGTGATGCGATATCGCGCTTTAAGAATCATAAGAACTCTATTGCTACGATACGTAGACAAGCTGCAAACGCTATTTCCTTGCAAGGAAGTGTCGCATTTACATTCATTTGATGTGTAGACGAGGTATACATAACACTTCGCAAATCATATTATATCTTACCATGAAACATAGAAATGAGATGCAATATCTCGTTTTAAGAAGCATTAGAACTCTATTGCTACGATACCTAGACATCTGCAAACGCTATTTCCTAGCGAGAAAGTGTCGCATTCACATTCATTTGAATCGTAGACGAGGAATACATGATACTTCGCAAATCATATTATATCTTGCCATGATACATAGAAATGAGATGCGATATCGCGTTTTAAGAATCATAAGAACTCTATTGCTACGATACGTAGACATCTGCAAACGCTATTTCCTTGCAAGGAAGTGTCGCATTTACATTCATTTGATGTGTAGACGAGGAATACATAACACTTCGCAAATCATATTATATCTTACCACGAAACATAGAAATCTGATGCGATATAGCGTTTTAAGTATCATAAGAACCCTATTGCTACGATACGTAGATATCTGCAAACGCTATTTCCTTGCAAAGAAGTGTCGCATTCACATTCATTTGAAGTGTAGACGAGGAATACATAACACTTCGCAAATCATGTTATACCTTACCATGAAACATAGAAATGAGATGCGATATCGCGTTTTAAGAATCATAAGAACTCTATTGCTACGATACGTAGACATCTGCAAACGCTATTTCCTAGCGAGAAAGTGTCGCATTCACATTCATTTGAATCGTAGACGAGGAATACATAACACTTCGCAAATCATATTATATCTTACCATGAAATATAGAAATGAGATGCGATATCGCGTTTTAAGAATCATAAGAACTCTATTGCTACGATACGTAGACATCTGCAAACGCTATTTCCTTGCAAGGAAGTGTCGCATTTACATTCATTTGAATCGTAGACGAGGAATGCATAACACTTCGCAAATCATATTACATCTTACGATGAAACATAGAAATGAGATGCGATATCGCGTTTTAAGAATCATAAGAACTCTATTGCTACGATACCTAGACATCTGCAGACGCTATTTCCTAGCAAGGAAGTGTCGCACTTACATTCATTTGAAGTGTAGACGAGGAATACATAACACTTCGCAAATCATGTTATACCTTACCATGAAACATAGAAATGAGATGCGATATCGCGTTTTAAGAATCATAAGAACTCTATTGCTACGATACGTAGACATCTGCAAACGCTATTTCCTTGCAAGGAAGTGTCGCATTTACATTCATTTGAATCGTAGACGAGGAATGCATAACACTTCGCAAATCATATTACATCTTACCTTGAAACATAGAAATGAGATGCGATATCGAGTTTTAAGAAGCATTAGAACTCTATTGCTACGATACCTAGACATCTGCAGACGCTATTTCCTAGCAAGGAAGTGTCGCATTTACATTCATTTGAAGTGTAGACGAGGAATACATAACACTTCGCAAATCATATTATATCTTACCATGAAATATAGAAATGAGATCCGATATCGCGTTTTAAGAATCATAAGAACTCTTCTTCGACGATACGTAGACATCTGCAAACGCTATTTCCTTGCAGGGAAGTGTCGCATTTACATTCATTTGAAGTGTAGACGAGGAATACATGACACTTCGCAAATCATATTATATCTTACCATGAAATATAGAAATGAGATGCGATATCGCGTTTTAAGATGCAGCAGAAATCCATTGCTACAATACGTAGACATCAGCAAACGCTATTTCCTTGTAAGAAAGTGTCGCATTTACATTCATTTGATATGTAGACGAGGAATACATAACACTTCGCAAATCATATTACATCTTACCATGAAACATAGAAATGAGATGCAATATTGCGATTTAAGAATCATAAGAACTCTATTGCTACGATACGTAGACATCTGCATGCGCTATTTCCTTGCAAGCGAGTGTCGCATTTACATTCATTTGAATCGTAGACGAGGAATGCATAACACTTCTCAATGAATATTATATCTTGCCATGAAACATAGAAATGAGATGCGATATCGCGTTTTAAGAAGCATTAGAACTCTATTGCTACGATACCTAGACATCTGCAGACGCTATTTCCTAGCAAGGAAGTGTCGCATTTACATTCATTTGAAGTGTAGACGAGGAATACATAACACTTCGCAGATCATATTATATCTTACCATGAAACATAGAAATGAGATGCGATATCGCGTTTTAAGAAGCAGCAGAAATCCATTGCTACGATACGTAGACATCTGCAAACGCTATTTCCTTGCAAGGAAGTGTCGCATTTACATTCATTTGAATCTTAGACGAGGAATGCATAACACTTCGCAAAGAATATTATATCTCATCATGAAACATAGATATGAGATGCAATATCTCGTTTTAAGAAGCATTTGAAATCTATTGCTTCGATACGTAGACATCTGCAAACGCTATTTCCTTGCAAGGAAGTGTCGCATTTACATTCATTTGAAGTGCAGACGAGGAATACATAACACTTCGCAAATCATATTGTATCTTACCATGAAACATAGAAATGAGATGCGATATCGCGTTTTAAGAAGCATTAGAACTCTACTGCTACGATACGTAGACATCTGCAAACGCTATTTCCTAGCGAGGAAGTGTCGCATTCACATTCATTTGAAGTGTAGACGAGGAATACATAACACTCCGCAAATCATATTATATCTTACCATGAAACATAGAAATGTGATGCGATATCGCGCTTTAAGAATCATAAGAACTCTATTGCTACGATACGTAGACAAGCTGGAAACGCTATTTCCTTGCAAGGAAGTGTCGCATTTACATTCATCTGATGTGTAGACGAGGTATACATAACACTTCGCAAATCATATTATATCTTACCATCAAAACATAGAAATGAGATGCGATATCGCGTTTTAAGAAGCATTAGAATTCTATTGCTACGATACGTAGACATCTGCAAACGCTATTTCCTTGCATGGAAGTGTCGCATTTACATTCATTTGAAGTGTAGACGAGGAATACATGACACTTCGCAAATCATATTATATCTTACCATGATACATAGAAATGAGATGCGATATCGCGTTTTAAGGAGCATTAGAAATCTATTGCTACGATACGTAGACATCTGCAGACGCTATCCTAGCAAGGAAGTGTCGCATTTACATTCATCTGATCTGTAGACGAGGTATACATAACACTTCGCAAATCATATTATATCTTACCATGAAACATGGAAATGAGATGCGATATCGCGTTTTAAGAAGCATTAGAACTCTGTTGCTACGATACGTAGACATCTGCAAACGCTATTTCCTTGCAAGGAAGTGTCGCATTTACATTCATTTGAAGTGTAGACGAGGAATACATGACACTTCGCAAATCATATTATATCTTACCATGAAACATAGAAATGTGATGCGATATCGCGTTTTAAGAAGCATTAGAACTCTATTGCTACGATACCTAGACATCTGCAGACGCTATTTCCTAGCAAGGAAGTGTCGCATTTACATTCATTTGAAGTGTAGACGAGGAATACATAACGCTTCGCAAATCATATTCTATCTTACCATGAAACATAGAAATGAAATGCGATATCGCGTTTTAAGAAGCATTAGAACTCTATTGCTACGATACCTAGACATCTGCAGACGCTGTTTCCTAGCAAGGAAGTGTCGCATTTACATTCATTTGAAGTGTAGACGAGGAATACGTGACACTTCGCAAATCATATTATATGTACCATGATACATAGAAATGAGATGCAATATTGCGATTTAAGAATCATAAGAACTCTATTGCTACGATACGTAGACATCTGCAAGCGCTATTTCCTTGCAAGCGAGTGTCGCATTTACATTCATTTGAATCGTAGACGAGGAATGCATAACACTTCGCAATGAATATTATATCTTGCCATGAAACATAGAAATGAGATGCGATATCGCGTTTTAAGAAGCGTTAGATCTCTATTGCTACTGTCACGTCCCGAGGTGCGGTTGCGCTCGCAACGGTGGCACAAAGTCGTAACCGTTCCCGAAAATAACGCGAATTGCGTCCGGACCGGGTTCGTTGGCGTTTCGGACTCGATAAAACGGTAACTAACACTAAACTTACCTTGCGAAGGCTTGATTCCGCTGTCTGATTTCTCTTTCCAGGTACCTGGAGCGCCTTGGATCCGCAACCGGGATGGCGGCGGCGTACGGCTGGAACGGAGGTACGTCTACGGGAATAAGCGTCCAGGCGGGTTGACTCCGGCTGGCAGGTATCGGCGTTTGGCCCTGACGATTGGCGACTCGTACGGGTCGTGCGGCGAAGGAAACCTCCTTCACAGGAACCAGGACTCGAACGTAGGAAATTGAATATTCTGGTGCATCACCCACGTATTCCCGAGCGAGACGACGAATGAAATCTCTCCTCCCCGCGCGTCGTGTACGCTTTGTCGGAGGTGCAAGGCTCATCGAGAATACTTGAACTTCGGTTGAATACGGCACGGCTAAGCGTTGGTTCGCTCTAGCTTACCGGGATCGACCTGGGCGCAAGATATTCTGTACACGGTAGAAGTGAGGATGGAGCAACTAAGCGCTGGTTCGCTCTAGTCGTCGAGCCTCAAGACTATCGTAGATGAGATATAGAATTAGAATAATCGCGAGCGTACCCGTGGATTAGAATTAAGGAATTGTATTTGAACTCGAATAAAGATACTTTGAATCTGGTAAAAATAAACTATATTCTATGATTTCACTATACTAGATACACTTGACTAAATTCTAAGTTACTGACTAGCGATTACAATGAGAATTAGAAATAGTATAAAGTATCGAATGGACTCCGCTATGGGAGTATGGATAGAGACGAATGCATTAGAGCTAATTGCTCGTTGCGAATGAGCCTATTGCTCGGATCGGAGGTGCATCGTTCGGATGCTGGATTAGAACTCCTCGGTTCGGAGATGAGATACGAACTCTCCAGTTCGGAGATGAGATACCAACTCTCCAGTTCGGAGGTGAGATTGGAACTGACTCTCGGATCTCGCGTCCGCGACCTCCTCGGGTCGCGCGGCGCGCGAGTCGCTGGGCCCTCGCGGTGGGGCGGACGGTCGGAGTAGGGCGGCCGCTCGGCCCTCGTGGTGGGGCGGCCGTTCGGAGTGGGGCGCGGCCCGCGTTAAGCGTGAGCCGCGAGCGTCGAGTGTGCGCGCGAGTGCACGGAACATAACCGTGCATGAATAAAATATATACATATATTTACTTAAATCTAGGTGTGTGTTGGTGTGTATGTACATATATGAGTAGTGTGCTTATTCTAATCCCACATGTACGAGAAGTACGTATAGGGCTTCGTGATCGCTGGGGATTCGACCCAGTATGTGTCGGAGAGCTCCTCGCCCTCGTAATACGGGGTGAAGTCCTCCCCCTCGTGTGTGGAGATCGCGCGTGGGCGCGGCATGCTGCATCCCTCTTCCCTCTCGTACCTTTGTCTCCTTCTGTAGGGACGGCGAGTCGGCGGGTGGCCCGTGTGCAGGGGCTCCGGATACGGATGCTGGGGATGATGAGGTGGACGCCGGAGGGTGGCAGGCGGTACGCCTGACGTTACACCACCCCCCTTGGAAAAAGAATCTCGGCCATGCCGAGATCTCTTGTCTGTTGGGTAGATTTCGGGATGCTGGATCCTTCTCTTGGTCCTGTCGGCTGGATGCTGCGGAATCTGTGGTTTTTCGCCTGGTTGATCCTGGCGATAACGTTTGGAGTTTGGACCGTGGCTGCGGGCTTCCTTCGGATTGCAGGCACTTTCGTCGCTTTCACTTTCAGCGTTCGTTTGAATGTCACTGCTCTCACTGGCTTCCTTTTCAGTTTTTCGCACTTTTCTTTCACTAGCATCCATACTCTGCATACTATGCATACGTTTACAAATTTTGATTTTGTTCGTATGAACAATTTTATGGCGCCCTTTTACATTCAGCTTAACATTACAGTCGCCCAAAATTTCGAGGATACGGTACGGTCCAGAATACTGTGCCTGGAACTTATGTTTGTTCGGCTCTTTTAAAAGATAGACCCATTGGCCTACCTCGAAGTTTTGGACATTGAGATTTCGGTCATAATAATATTTGGAACGGCGTTTCGCGTTGTCTAGATTGGCTTTAGCCAAATCCTGAGATTTCGTGATTTTCTCCTGAAGTTGTATAAGATAGTCGCTATAAGTTTCGTTATCAGAGCTGTCCTGAAAAGGAGTGGCTGACGGCGTCCTAGCTATCCTGCCGAACACTAGTTCGTGTGGGGTGTATAATGTACCCTCGTGCACACTGGTGTTGTATGAAAACATTGCATACGGTAACCAATTCACCCAATCGTTACTCGACTCTATGTAATGCTTCAGATATTCGGCCAGGACGTGGTGAGATCGTTCAACGGACCCGTTTGTCTGTGGATGGAACGCAGTGGACTTGTATTGCTTAATACGGAATTTGATTGCTATGGCTTTGATCAAGCTATTTATAAAGTTCGAACCTTGGTCCGTGAGTATGCCTTTCGGGCATCCGAACTTACAAATGAATTCTTTTATTAGAGCTTCGGCAATGTCTACTGCGGTGGTGGTTTTGAGAGGAACTGCGACTGAGTATTTAGTGAGGAGATCTTGGATCGTGAGGATACTTGTATAACCGTCGGAAGTTTCGGGAAGAGGACCCATTACGTCCATTGAAATCTTATCGAATGCCCTGCCAGGGGTGTCGGTTAAAGTGAGAGGCTGTCTGGTCTTTACCCGGACCAGTTTCTCTGTCTGACAACTTTTACATTTGCCAATATATTCTTGTATTTGTGTTTTCATGTTTGGCCAAAAGTATTGTTGTCTGATGCGAGAATAAGTTTTATTAACCCCTTTGTGACCTCCCACAGGGGAGTCGTGGTTTTCCCTTATTATTTTCAGTCGCTCTTCGACCGAAGGGGTTTTAATGAGGCCCTGGCAGACCGTAATCTGGACAGTTGTTTCGTAAAACAGGTCTTGAAGGATTTTCTGGATTCGGGACCAGGATACGGAGTCTAGATAGGTTTGTGCGATACTAAATGTTTGTAATTGTAATTCGTTTACAACGTCGCACAAGGATCTGAATGTTTCTATTACGGTCTGGAAATTGATTGATCTGGTGGACTGTTCGATGATTGGAAGCTGGATTTGGAATTCGTTTCCGATTTTTATGACTTTGGCTTTGGTAAGGACGTGATTTTTGTTTAGGAGGAATTTTTCAGCGTTCGCTAGATCTTTGGCGCCCGTGTCATAGGGGTGCCCAGATTGCGTGACGAAGACAACTACATTGTCTCGTCGCGTTGATAATGCGTCACGGCTGAAATTAAATAGAGGTTCGCGTCGGAAAAATTCATTTGGAGCAGGAGTATAGAAGTCGGTGCTGTCGCTGGCGACTTGCGGAGGTGGTGCTGTGTTGGTACGGAAGGACGTGCCTGGAGTCGGTAATTCAGGTTCTGATGTTACCGGAGTAGGAGGAGGCGCTAGTGTGGTATACTTTTTACGGGTTTCCGGAGGCACATCGAAGATGTTGTCCTCCGAGTTTTCTGAATACGAGAGCGGAAAAATTTGAGCGGGATTCCGCGACAATGCGTCCGCATTAAGGTTCGTTTTTCCACTTTTATAGACCATCTCGTAGTCAAATTCCGCTAACTTAAGCCTCCACCGTACGAGTCTACTTGACGGGTCCTTGACCGAATTCATCCACACTAACGGTCGATGGTCGGTAACGAGTTTGAATTGATTACCGTATATGTATGGACGAAAGTAATGGACGGCGTAGACAATCGCCAGACACTCCTTCTCGATCGTGGAGTAGTTTTTCTCCGCAGCGTTTAACAGTCGCGACGTGTACGCGATTGGCAAGTCGCGGCCTATTGGTCCTTGACTCAAGATAGCACCAATAGCTTCGGCGGACGCGTCGGTCGTTATCACGAATGGTTGTTTGAAGTTGGGGTACTGCAAGATAGGCGCTTCGCATAGGCAATCTCGGAGTTTGACGAATGAATTCTCTTGCTCGTTACGCCATACAAAGGGCGCGTCCTTTTTTAACAAATTCGTTAGAGGCTTAGCAATGTTAGAAAAATTTGCGATGAACCGCCTGTAGTACCCCGCGAGCCCGAGGAATTGTTTGATCTGTTTCGCGTTGCGCGGGCGCGGAAAATTTTTGACGGCGCTAATTTTCGCAGGGTCAGGTTTTACACCGTGCTCACTGATAATATGACCCAAATAGCTTACTTCTCTCCTCAAGAATTCGCACTTATCCGGCTGCAATACTAAATTAGCTTCTTTGAGCCGTTGAGTTAATTTCTCGAATTTAAGTCGATGTTCTTGAAGAGAGCTAGCGTAGATAACAATGTCGTCCAAATAGACGAAAATTTCGTTCCCTTGGAGACCGGACAGGACATTGTCCATAAGTCGTTGGAACGTCGCTGGCGCATTTTTTAATCCGAATGGCATTCTTTTAAATTCATAATGCCCGTGAGGCGTCGAAAAAGCGGTTTTGGGAGCATCGGCGGGCTCCATTGGGATCTGGTGAAATCCGCTCGCGAGATCGAATGTACTAAAATACTTCGCGCTCCCGAGCTGATCAAGTATCTCGGTAATGCAAGGGAGGGGATAGGCATCGGCGACAGATTTCTCATTGAGTGCGCGGTAGTCGATGACGACGCGCCATTGCTTGTTGCCCAAGGAGTCCGGTTTCTTTGGGACAACCCACAATGGCGAATTATATGGTGATTTTGACGGAGAGATGACACCATTTTGTAAAAATTTGTCGACTTGTCGTCGAATCTCCTCCTTATGAGCTGGTGGGAACCGGTATTGTTTCACATTGACGGGGCGGTCGTCGACGGTTGGAATCTTGTGCGTGGTTGCTGACGTATGCCCTAATTTATCCCCCTCAATGTGAAAAAGCTCCTGCGTGCTTTGAACGAGACGGACGACGTGCTCTCTTTCCTCTGCGTTGAGGTGGTCGAGACGGAGGAGACTAAGAATTCGATCTAAGCGAGATTTCGAAAGGTTGGCGGATTTCGATGTTGGTTTTAACGGCGCCTGTTGTACATTATTTTTAACCGCCTGAGCATAGGAGATTTGCTGAGTATTCGCGATTTTGCAACGCGAAGGAGGAGTTTCGATTGTCGAATATGGTGTCTGATTCGAGAAAGAAATAGAAGTTTTCCCTTTTTGGGATGAGCCGATCGGTACGGCGGATACGTTGGATTTAGTAGATTTAGAAAAAACCGGATACAGCGACGGACTATCCTCCTCGTGGAGGGGAGTCATGATTTGCGCGGGCTCGAGTATGATCTCTGGTAACGCGATTTCGACGGCGCGGTCGGATGAATTAATTATTCGAGTTACCGCTTTGCCCCGAATTACTCTGACGAGAGCGTTTCCGAAAAATATGCCCGGCGCAAGATCGATACGAGGAATTATACCTTCCGCGAGATTCGAATTAACTACGCGGACCTTGATACCGATATTTGATCTCGGCGGAATGGAGATACGGTCTCCTGACTTCGGAGAAGCTGCTTTGTCTTGCGTTCGAAGCTTCGATTTCGTTGCTGCATCGCGTTTCAGCGGAGGCGATGATTTACGCGACGGGCGCGGCGGCGGAGGGGGAATAGATTCCGTGCGCGGCGCTTGTTTACGTTTCGGCGATAGGAGAGGCTTTATTTTCGAGTCCGGTGACGGTTCCTCGAGTGCTTCGATATCGTCTTCGAAAGGAATTCTCTTACCATTCCATTTGATTATTTTATTTGGAAAAGAGATTTCTGCGTCCATACAGAACCCGGAGCCGAGGATCCCGCTTGGTTTAAGGGGAAAATCATCCTCGACCACATTAAAAGGAACGACGCGACCGAAAATGACAAGATTCACCGTCCCTAGGGTTGCGGTTTTGCCATCGGTTACCCCTGTTATTATTACGATCTCGGACTTATCGATTCGCGCGGATGCTTTTAGAGCCGAACGTTTTATAATATTTATTTCCGCCCCAGTGTCCACCATGAAGCGAGTTGGTGAAATTAGAAGATCGGATTTTAGAACTACGTTTGGCGTGCTAGTTTTTCCGGTTATGTTTATCGCGGCGTTTCGTCGATTTCCGCGTTGGAGTTGTTCGCGGCGAGAGGACGGACTTGGTGCGCGGCCTCGCCACCTGTCTCGCGGCGGGTGCGGAGGCCATTGTCGTTTCCCGAATTTTTATTTACCGCGTTGTTGTACTGCCTTTTTCGGCACTCGCCTATTTCGTGCCCCGGGGTCTTGCAATAGCGACAAAATTTGGGCGCGTCCCTGGCTACGATTTGTCTCGGTTGTTCGTACGCGGGGCCTCGAGTAGGAGGCGGTACGTCCCTGGATCGCAAGTATTCCTGCGGTCGGTACGGCGATGGCGGTCTGAACCGACACTCGGTCGCGTAATGTCCGATATTATTGCATTTTCGGCAAATAATTTCGGCTGGTTTTTCGCGCAATTCTGGTCGCGCGGCACGCGATCTACCTAGTCGGTTGCAATCACGTTCGTGCATTTGGTAAAGTTCTCGCGCTCGAGCGAACGTTTCTCGCAATGTGCCGAATGAATTTATCGTCATTTGCATTCGAATTTCCGGAATGAGACCGTCTTTAAAACATTGTAATGTGAGCGCGTCTACGTCATCGAGCGATTCCGGTGTGTCTCGTCGAGCAAGCCTCTCGCAATCAATTATAGCGGTTCTAAGATCTTTTACTCGACCGATGTAATCTAGAATGTGCTCGTTCGCGCGCATGAATATATTTGCAAGTTCACCCCGATAATGATGAGCTGATTTTACGGAGCAAAATGTGCTGCGAAGAACGTCCGTTAATTCGAGTATTGTGTAACATGGCTCGTCTTCTAGCGCGGCGTAGGCACGACCCTTGAGTTTTCCCTTAAGCAGGCGTGTGAAAGTTCGCTCGCACCCATTAGGGATAAGCTCATAAGCGCGTTTACACGCTCGGGTAAACTGAAGAATAGGAATGTTCTGACCATCGAATGTCGGCACGGCTTCGAGGGCCTGCTTAAGTGATAGCTCGTCGTGTTGCGAACTATTTGTATTAAAATCGGAGCTCGAATTATGTCCGGAAAGCGGATTTCCCCGAGGAATATCCAGCGAAACGGTATCGTCGCGCGTTAAATCAGGCGTTCTGCGAATAGATTCTAATTCACGGCGTAAAATTTCTATTTGCTGGAGCAACGCGGCATTACTCGGATCGGTCGCTTTCGTATTTTTCGCGGAAGTATTTTGTTGCGCGGTACTAGGAAGAGGCTCGGCGATAGCGTCTTGGAAGTCGAGCGTTCTGCTAATGCGTTTTTCGCGTTCGGAATCGGCCATCGCGGCGGCTCGCTGTGTCTGCTGGCGCGTTTTTGTCGGAGTCCGGGTTGCCATATCTAGTTTCGCGGTTCCTTTCGGCGGAATTTCCGGAGGAAACGCGTGGCTATCCCACCGCTGTCACCAAAAATAACTTTCGTGTCACGTCCCGAGGTGCGGTTGCGCTCGCAACGGTGGCACAAAGTCGTAACCGTTCCCGAAAATAACGCGAATTGCGTCCGGACCGGGTTCGTTGGCGTTTCGGACTCGATAAAACGGTAACTAACACTAAACTTACCTTGCGAAGGCTTGATTCCGCTGTCTGATTTCTCTTTCCAGGTACCTGGAGCGCCTTGGATCCGCAACCGGGATGGCGGCGGCGTACGGCTGGAACGGAGGTACGTCTACGGGAATAAGCGTCCAGGCGGGTTGACTCCGGCTGGCAGGTATCGGCGTTTGGCCCTGACGATTGGCGACTCGTACGGGTCGTGCGGCGAAGGAAACCTCCTTCACAGGAACCAGGACTCGAACGTAGGAAATTGAATATTCTGGTGCATCACCCACGTATTCCCGAGCGAGACGACGAATGAAATCTCTCCTCCCCGCGCGTCGTGTACGCTTTGTCGGAGGTGCAAGGCTCATCGAGAATACTTGAACTTCGGTTGAATACGGCACGGCTAAGCGTTGGTTCGCTCTAGCTTACCGGGATCGACCTGGGCGCAAGATATTCTGTACACGGTAGAAGTGAGGATGGAGCAACTAAGCGCTGGTTCGCTCTAGTCGTCGAGCCTCAAGACTATCGTAGATGAGATATAGAATTAGAATAATCGCGAGCGTACCCGTGGATTAGAATTAAGGAATTGTATTTGAACTCGAATAAAGATACTTTGAATCTGGTAAAAATAAACTATATTCTATGATTTCACTATACTAGATACACTTGACTAAATTCTAAGTTACTGACTAGCGATTACAATGAGAATTAGAAATAGTATAAAGTATCGAATGGACTCCGCTATGGGAGTATGGATAGAGACGAATGCATTAGAGCTAATTGCTCGTTGCGAATGAGCCTATTGCTCGGATCGGAGGTGCATCGTTCGGATGCTGGATTAGAACTCCTCGGTTCGGAGATGAGATACGAACTCTCCAGTTCGGAGATGAGATACCAACTCTCCAGTTCGGAGGTGAGATTGGAACTGACTCTCGGATCTCGCGTCCGCGACCTCCTCGGGTCGCGCGGCGCGCGAGTCGCTGGGCCCTCGCGGTGGGGCGGACGGTCGGAGTAGGGCGGCCGCTCGGCCCTCGTGGTGGGGCGGCCGTTCGGAGTGGGGCGCGGCCCGCGTTAAGCGTGAGCCGCGAGCGTCGAGTGTGCGCGCGAGTGCACGGAACATAACCGTGCATGAATAAAATATATACATATATTTACTTAAATCTAGGTGTGTGTTGGTGTGTATGTACATATATGAGTAGTGTGCTTATTCTAATCCCACATGTACGAGAAGTACGTATAGGGCTTCGTGATCGCTGGGGATTCGACCCAGTATGTGTCGGAGAGCTCCTCGCCCTCGTAATACGGGGTGAAGTCCTCCCCCTCGTGTGTGGAGATCGCGCGTGGGCGCGGCATGCTGCATCCCTCTTCCCTCTCGTACCTTTGTCTCCTTCTGTAGGGACGGCGAGTCGGCGGGTGGCCCGTGTGCAGGGGCTCCGGATACGGATGCTGGGGATGATGAGGTGGACGCCGGAGGGTGGCAGGCGGTACGCCTGACGTTACACTACGATACCTAGACATCTGCAGACGCTATTTCCTAGCGAGGAAGTATCGCATTCACATTCATTTGAAGTGAAGACGATGAATACATAACACTTCGCAAATCATGTTATACCTTACCATGAAACATAGAAATGAGATGCGATATCGCGTTTTGAGAATCATAAGAACTCTATTGCTACGATACGTAGACATCTGCGAACGCTATTTCCTGGCGAGGAAGTGTCGCATTTACATTCATTTGAATCGTAGACGAGGAATGCATAACACTTCGCAATGAATATTATATCTTATCATGAAACATAGATATGAGATGCAATATCTCGTTTTAAGAAGCATTAGAACTCTATTGCTACGATACGTAGACATCTGCAAACGCTATTTCCTAGCGAGAAAGTGTCGCATTCACATTCATTTGAATCGTAGACGAGGAATACATGATACTTCGCAAATCATATTATATCTTACCATGATACATAGAAATGAGATGCGATATCGCGTTTTAAGAATCATAAGAACTCTATTGCTACGATACGTAGACATCTGCAAACGCTATTTCCTTGCAAGGAAGTGTCGCATTTACATTCATTTGATGTGTAGACGAGGAATACATATCACTTCGCAAATCATATTATATCTTACCACGAAACATAGAAATGTGATGCGATATCGCGTTTTAAGTATCATAAGAACCCTATTGCTACGATACGTAGACATCTGCAAACGCTATTTCCTTGCAAAGAAGTGTCGCATTCACATTCATTTGAAGTGTAGACGAGGAATACATAACACTTCGCAAATGATATTGTATCTTACCATGAAACATAGAAATGAGATGCGATATCGCGTTTTAAGAAGCATTAGAACTCTACTGCTACGATACGTAGACATCTGCAAACGCTATTTCCTAGCGAGGAAGTGTCGCATTCACATTCATTTGAAGTGTAGACGAGGAATACATAACACTCCGCAAATCATATTATATCTTACCATGAAACATAGAAATGTGATGCGATATCGCGCTTTAAGAATCATAAGAACTCTATTGCTAAGATACGTAGACAAGCTGCAAACGCTATTTCCTTGCAAGGAAGTGTCGCATTTACATTCATCTGATGTGTAGACGAGGTATACATAACACTTCGGAAATCATATTATATCTTACCATCAAAACATAGAAATGAGATGCGATATCGCGTTTTAAGAAGCATTAGAATTCTATTGCTACGATACGTAGACATCTGCAAACGCTATTTCCTTGCATGGAAGTGTCGCATTTACATTCATTTGAAATGTAGACGAGGAATACATGACACTTCGCAAATCATATTATATCTTACCATGATACATAGAAATGAGATGCGATATCGCGTTTTAAGGAGCATTAGAAATCTATTGCTACGATACGTAGACATCTGCAGACGCTATTTCCTAGCAAGGAAGTGTCGCATTTACATTCATCTGATCTGTAGACGAGGTATACATAACACTTCGCAAATCATATTATATCTTACCATCAAAACATAGAAATGAGATGCGATATCGCGTTTTAAGAAGCATTAGAATTCTATTGCTACGATACGTAGACATCTGCAAACGCTATTTCCTTGCATGGAAGTGTCGCATTTACATTCATTTGAAGTGTAGACGAGGAATACATGACACTTCGCAAATCATATTATATCTTACCATGATACATAGAAATGAGATGCGATATCGCGTTTTAAGGAGCATTAGAAATCTATTGCTACGATACGTAGACATCTGCAGACGCTATTTCCTAGCAAGGAAGTGTCGCATTTACATTCATTTGAAGTGTAGACGAGGAATACATAACGCTTCGCAAATCATATTCTATCTTACCATGAAACATAGAAATGAAATGCGATATCGCGTTTTAAGAAGCATTAGAACTCTATTGCTACGATACCTAGACATCTGCAGACGCTGTTTCCTAGCAAGGAAGTGTCGCATTTACATTCATTTGAAGTGTAGACGAGGAATACATGACACTTCGCAAATCATATTATATGTACCATGATACATAGAAATGAGATGCGATATCGCGTTTTAAGAAGCATTAGAAATCTGTTGCTACGATACGTAGACATCTGCAAACGCTATTTCCTAGCGAGAAAGTGTCGCATTCACATTCATTTGAAGTGTAGACGAGGAATACATAACACTTCGCAAATCATATTATACCTTACCATGAAACATAGAAATGAGATGCGATATCGCGTTTTAAGAATCATAAGAACTCTATTGCAACGATACGTAGACATCTGCAAACGCTATTTCCTTGCAAGGAAGTGTCGCATTTACATTCATTTGAAGTGTAGACGATGAATACATAACACTTCGCAAATCATGTTATACCTTACCATGAAACATAGAAATGAGATGCGATATCGCGTTTTAAGAATCATAAGAACTCTTTTTCGACGATACGTAGACATCTGCAAACGCTATTTCCTTGCAGGGAAGTGTCGCATTTACATTCATTTGAAGTGTAGACGAGGAATACATGACACTTCGCAAATCATATTATATCATACCATGAAATATAGAAATGAGATGCGATATCGCGTTTTAAGATGCAGCAGAAATCCATTGCTACAATACGTAGACATCAGCAAACGCTACTTCCTTGCAAGAAAGTGTCGCATTTACATTCATTTGATATGTAGACGAGGAATACATAACACTTCGCAAATCATATTACATCTTACCATGAAACATAGAAATGAGATGCAATATTGCGATTTAAGAATCATAAGAACTCTATTGCTACGATACGTAGACATCTGCAAGCGCTATTTCCTTGCAAGCGAGTGTCGCATTTACATTCATTTGAATCGTAGACGAGGAATGCATAACACTTCGCAATGAATATTATATCTTGCCATGAAACATAGAAATGAGATGCGATATCGCGTTTTAAGAAGCATTAGATCTCTATTGCTACGATACCTAGACATCTGCAGACGCTATTTCCTAGCGAGGAAGTATCGCATTCACATTCATTTGAAGTGAAGACGATGAATACATAACACTTCGCAAATCATGTTATACCTTACCATGAAACATAGAAATGAGATGCGATATCGCGTTTTGAGAATCATAAGAACTCTATTGCTACGATACGTAGACATCTGCGAACGCTATTTCCTGGCGAGGAAGTGTCGCATTTACATTCATTTGAATCGTAGACGAGGAATGCATAACACTTCGCAATGAATATTATATCTTATCATGAAACATAGATATGAGATGCAATATCTCGTTTTAAGAAGCATTAGAACTCTATTGCTACGATACCTAGACATCTGCAAACGCTATTTCCTAGCGAGAAAGTGTCGCATTCACATTCATTTGAATCGTAGACGAGGAATACATGATACTTCGCAAATCATATTATATCTTACCATGATACATAGAAATGAGATGCGATATCGCGTTTTAAGAATCATAAGAACTCTATTGCTACGATACGTAGACATCTGCAAACGCTATTTCCTTGCAAGGAAGTGTCGCATTTACATTCATTTGATGTGTAGACGAGGAATACATAACACTTCGCAAATCATATTATATCTTACCACGAAACATAGAAATGTGATGCGATATCGCGTTTTAAGTATCATAAGAACCCTATTGCTACGATACGTAGACATCTGCAAACGCTATTTCCTTGCAAAGAAGTGTCGCATTCACATTCATTTGAAGTGTAGACGAGGAATACATAACACTTCGCAAATCATGTTATACCTTACCATGAAACATAGAAATGAGATGCGGTATCGCGTTTTAAGAATCATAAGAACTCTATTGCTACGATACGTAGACATCTGCAAACGCTATTTCCTAGCAAGGAAGTGTCGCATTTACATTCATTTGAAGTGTAGACGAGGAATACATGACACTTCGCATGTCATATTATATCTTACCATGATACATAGAAATGAGATGCGATATCGCGTTTTAAGGAGCATTAGAAATCTATTGCTACGATACGTAGACATCTGCAGACGCTATTTCCTAGCAAGGAAGTGTCGCATTTACATTCATTTGAAGTGTAGACGAGGAATACATAACGCTTCGCAAATTATATTCTATCTTACCATGAAACATAGAAATGAAATGCGATATCGCGTTTTAAGAAGCATTAGAACTCTATTGCTACGATACCTAGACATCTGCAGACGCTGTTTCCTAGCAAGGAAGTGTCGCATTTACATTCATTTGAAGTGTAGACGAGGAATACATGACACTTCGCAAATCATATTATATGTACCATGATACATAGAAATGAGATGCGATATCGCGTTTTAAGAAGCATTAGAAATCTATTGCTACGATACGTAGACATCTGCAAACGCTATTTCCTAGCGAGAAAGTGTCGCATTCACATTCATTTGAAGTGTAGACGAGGAATACATAACACTTCGCAAATCATATTATACCTTACCATGAAACATAGAAATGAGATGCGATATCGCGTTTTAAGAATCAATAGAACTCTATTGCTACGATACGTAGACATCTGCAAACGCTATTTCCTTGCAAGGAAGTGTCGCATTTACTTTCATTTGAAGTGTAGACGATGAATACATAACACTTCGCAAATCATGTTATACCTTACCATGAAACATAGAAATGAGATGCGATATCGCGTTTTAAGAATCATAAGAACTCTATTGCTACGATACGTAGACATCTGCAACCGCTATTTCCTTGCAGGGAAGTGTCGCATTTACATTCATTTGAATCGTAGACGAGGAATGCATAACACTTCGCAATGAATATTATATCTTATCATGAAACATAGATATGAGATGCAATATCTCGTTTTAAGAAGCATTAGAACTCTATTGCTACGATACCTAGACATCTGCAGACGCTATTTCCTAGCAAGGAAGTGTCGCATTTACATTCATTTGAAGTGTAGACGAGGAATACATGACACTTCGCAAATCATATTATATCTTACCATGAAACATAGAAATGAGATGCGATATCGCGTTTTAGGAATCATAAGAACTCTATTGCTACGATACGTAGACATCTGCAAACGCTATTTCCTTGCAAGGAAGTGTCGCATTTACATTCATTTGAATCGTAGACGAGGAATGCATAACACTTCGCAAATCATATTACATCTTACCTTGAAACATAGAAATGAGATGCGATATCGAGTTTTAAGAAGCATTAGAACCCTATTGCTACGATACCTAGACATCTGCAGACGCTATTTCCTAGCAAGGAAGTGTCGCATTTACATTCATTTGAAGTGTAGACGAGGAATACATGACACTTCGCAAATCATATTATATCTTACCATGAAACATAGAAATGAGATGCGACATCGCGTTTTAAGAAGCATCAGAAATCCATTGCTACGATACGTAGACATCTGCAAACGATATTTCCTTGCAAGGAAGTGTCGCATTTACATTCAGTTGATGTGTAGACGAGGAATACATAACACTTCGCAAATCATGTTATACCTTACCATGAAACATAGAAATGGGATGCGATATCGCGTTTTATGAATCATAAGAACTCTATTGCTACGATACGTAGACATCTGCAAACGCTATTTCCTTGCAAGGAAGTGTCGCATTTACATTCATTTGAATCGTAGACGAGGAATGCATAACACTTCGCAAATCATATTACATCTTACCATGAAACATAGAAATGAGATGCGATATCGCGTTTTAGGAAGCATTAGAAATCTATTGCTACGATACGTAGACATCTGCAAACGCTATTTCCTAGCGAGAATGTGTCGCATTCACATTCATTTGAAGTGTAGACGAGGAATACATAACACTTCGCAAATCATATTATACCTTACCATGAAACACAGAAATGAGATGCGATATCGCGTTTTAAGAATCATAAGAACTCTATTGCTACGATACGTAGACATCTGCAAACGCTATTTCCTTGCAAGGAAGTGTCGCATTTACATTCATTTGAAGTGTAGACGATGAATACATAACACTTCGCAAATCATGTTATACCTTACCATGAAACATAGAAATGAGGTGCGATATCGCGATTTAAGAATCACAAGAACTCTATTGCTACGATACGTAGACATCTGCAAACGCTATTTCCTTGCAAGGAAGTGTCGCATTTACATTCATTTGAAGTGTAGACGATGAATACATAACACTTCGCAAATCATGTTATACCTTACCTTGAAACATAGAAATGAGATGCGATATCGCGTTTTAAGAATCATAAGAACTCTATTGCTACGATACGTAGACATCTGCAAACGCTATTTCCTTGCAGGGAAGTCTCGCATTTACATTCATTTGAATCGTAGACGAGGAATGCATAACACTTCGCAATGAATATTATATCTTATCATGAAACATAGATATGAGATGCAATATCTCGTCTTAAGAAGCATTAGAACTCTATTGCTACGATACCTAGACATCTGCAGACGCTATTTCCTAGCAAGGAAGTGTCGCATTTACATTCATTTGAAGTGTAGACGAGGAATACATGACACTTCGCAAATCATATTATATCTTACCATGAAACATAGGAATGAGATGCGATATCGCGTTTTATGAAGCATTAGAACTCTATTGCTACGATACGTAGACATCTGCAAACGCTATTTCCTAGCGAGAAAGTGTCGCTTTCACATTCATTTGAATCGTAGACGAGGAATACATGATACTTCGCAAATCATATTATATCTTACCATGATACATAGAAATGAGATGCGATATCGCGTTTTAAGAATCATAAGAACTCTATTGCTACGATACGTAGACATCTGCAAACGCTATTTCCTTGCAAGGAAGTGTCGCATTTACATTCATTTGAATCGTAGACGAGGAATGCATAACACTTCGCAAATCATATTACATCTTACCATGAAACATAGAAATGAGATGCGATATCGCGTTTTAAGAATCATAAGAACTCTATTGCTACGATACGTAGACATCTGCAAACGCTATTTCCTTGCAGGGAAGTGTCGCATTTGCATTCATTTGAATCGTAGACGAGGAATGCATAACACTTCGCAATGAATATTATATCTTATCATGAAACATAGATGTGAGATGCAATATCTCGTTTTAAGAAGCATTAGAACTCTATTGCTACGATACCTAGACATCTGCAGACGCTATTTCCTAGCAAGGAAGTGTCGCATTTACATTCATTTGAAGTGTAGACGAGGAATACATGACACTTCGCAAATCATATTATATCTTACCATGAAACATAGAAATGAGATGCGATATCGCGTTTTAAGAATCACAAGAACTCTATTGCTACGATACCTAGACATCTGCAGACGCTGTTTCCTAGCAAGGAAGTGTCGCATTTACATTCATTTGAAGTGTAGACGAGGAATACATAACACTTCGCAAATCATATTATATGTACCATGATACATAGAAATGAGATGCGATATCGCGTTTTAAGAAGCATTAGAAATCTATTGCTACGATACGTAGACATCTGCAAACGCTATTTCCTAGCGAGAAAGTGTCGCATTCACATTCATTTGAAGTGTAGACGAGGAATACATAACACTTCGCAAATCATGTTATACCTTACCATGAAACATAGAAATGAGGTGCGATATCGCGTTTTAAGAATCACAAGAACTCTATTGCTACGATACGTAGACATCTGCAAACGCTATTTCCTTGCAAGGAAGTGTCGCATTTACATTCATTTGAAGTGTAGACGATGAATACATAACACTTCGCAAATCATGTTATACCTTACCATGAAACATAGAAATGAGATGCGATATCGCGTTTTAAGAATCATAAGAACTCTATTGCTACGATACGTAGACATCTGCAACCGCTATTTCCTTGCAGGGAAGTGTCGCATTTACATTCATTTGAATCGTAGACGAGGAATGCATAACACTTCGCAATGAATATTATATCTTATCATGAAACATAGATATGAGATGCAATATCTCGTTTTAAGAAGCATTAGAACTCTATTGCTACGATACCTAGACATCTGCAGACGCTATTTCCTAGCAAGGAAGTGTCGCATTTACATTCATTTGAAGTGTATACGAGGAATACATAACACTTCGCAAATCATGTTATACCTTACCATGAAACATAGAAATGAGATGCGATATCGCGTTTTAAGAAGCATCAGAAATCCATTGCTACGATACGTAGACATCTGCAAACGATATTTCCTTGCAAGGAAGTGTCGCATTTACATTCAGTTGATGTGTAGACGAGGAATACATAACACTTCGCAAATCATGTTATACCTTACCATGAAACATAGAAATGAGATGCGATATCGCGTTTTATGAATCATAAGAACTCTATTGCTACGATACGTAGACATCTGCAAACGCTATTTCCTTGCAAGGAAGTGTCGCATTTACATTCATTTGAAGTGTAGACGATGAATACATAACACTTCGCAAATCATGTTATACCTTACCATGAAACATAGAAATGAGGTGCGATATCGCGTTTTAAGAATCACAAGAACTCTATTGCTACGATACGTAGACATCTGCAAACGCTATTTCCTTGCAAGGAAGTGTCGCATTTACATTCATTTGAATCGTAGACGAGGAATGCATAACACTTCGCAATGAATATTATATCTTATCATGAAACATAGATATGAGATGCGATATCGCGTTTTAAGAATCATAAGAACTCTATTGCTACGATACGTAGACATCTGCAAACGCTATTTCCTTGCAGGGAAGTGTCGCATTTACATTCATTTGAATCGTAGACGAGGAATGCATAACACTTCGCAATGAATATTATATCTTATCATGAAACATAGATATGAGATGCAATATCTCGTTTTAAGAAGCATTAGAACTCTATTGCTACGATACCTAGACATCTGCAGACGCTATTTCCTAGCAAGGAAGTGTCGCATTTACATTCATTTGAAGTGTAGACGAGGAATACATGACACTTCGCAAATCATATTATATCTTACCATGAAACATAGAAATGAGATACGATATCGCGTTTTATGAAGCATTAGAACTCTATTGCTACGATACGTAGACATCTGCAAACGCTATTTCCTAGCGAGAAAGTGTCGCATTCGCATTCATTTGAATCGTAGACGAGGAATACATGATACTTCGCAAATCATATTATATCTTACCATGATACATAGAAATGAGATGCGATATCGCGTTTTAAGAATCATAAGAACTCTATTGCTACGATACGTAGACATCTGCAAACGCTATTTCCTTGCAAGGAAGTGTCGCATTTACATTCATTTGAATCGTAGACGAGGAATGCATAACACTTCGCAAATCATATTACATCTTACCATGAAACATAGAAATGAGATGCGATATCGCGTTTTAAGAATCATAAGAACTCTATTGCTACGATACGTAGACATCTGCAAACGCTATTTCCTTGCAGGGAAGTGTCGCATTTGCATTCATTTGAATCGTAGACGAGGAATGCATAACACTTCGCAATGAATATTATATCTTATCATGAAACATAGATGTGAAATGCAATATCTCGTTTTAAGAAGCATTAGAACTCTATTGCTACGATACCTAGACATCTGCAGACGCTATTTCCTAGCAAGGAAGTGTCGCATTTACATTCATTTGAAGTGTAGACGAGGAATACATGACACTTCGCAAATCATATTATATCTTACCATGAAACATAGAAATGAGATGCGATATCGCGTTTTAAGAATCACAAGAACTCTATTGCTACGATACCTAGACATCTGCAGACGCTGTTTCCTAGCAAGGAAGTGTCGCGTTTACATTCATTTGAAGTGTAGACGAGGAATACATAACACTTCGCAAATCATATTATATGTACCATGATACATAGAAATGAGATGCGATATCGCGTTTTAAGAAGCATTAGAAATCTATTGCTACGATACGTAGACATCTGCAAACGCTATTTCCTAGCGAGAAAGTGTCGCATTCACATTCATTTGAAGTGTAGACGATGAATACATAACACTTCGCAAATCATGTTATACCTTACCATGAAACATAGAAATGAGATGCGATATCGCGTTTTAAGAATCATAAGAACTCTATTGCTACGATACGTAGACATCTGCAAACGCTATTTCCTTGCAAGGAAGTGTCGCATTTACATTCATTTGAAGTGTAGACGATGAATACATAACACTTCGCAAATCATGTTATACCTTACCATGAAACATAGAAATGAGATGCGATATCGCGTTTTAAGAATCATAAGAACTCTATTGCTACGATACGTAGACATCTGCAAACGCTATTTCCTTGCAAGGAAGTGTCGCATTTACATTCATTTGAATCGTAGACGAGGAATGCATAACACTTCGCAAATCATATTACATCTTACCTTGAAACATAGAAATGAGATGCGATATCGAGTTTTAAGAAGCATTAGAACTCTATTGCTACGATACCTAGACATCTGCAGACGCTATTTCCTAGCAAGGAAGTGTCGCATTTACATTCATTTGAAGTGTAGACGAGGAATACATGACACTTCGCATATCATATTATATCTTACCATGAAACATAGAAATGAGATGCGATATCGCGTTTTAAGAAGCATCAGAAATCCATTGCTACGATACGTAGACATCTGCAAACGATATTTCCTTGCAAGGAAGTGTCGCATTTACATTCAGTTGATGTGTAGACGAGGAATACATAACACTTCGCAAATCATGTTATACCTTACCATGAAACATAGAAATGAGATGCGATATCGCGTTTTATGAATCATAAGAACTCTATTGCTACGATACGTAGACATCTGCAAACGCTATTTCCTTGCAAGGAAGTGTCGCATTTACATTCATTTGAATCGTAGACGAGGAATGCATAACACTTCGCAAACCATATTACATCTTACCATGAAACATAGAAATGAGATGCGATATCGCGTTTTAAGAAGCATTAGAAATCTATTGCTACGATACGTAGACATCTGCAAACGCTATTTCCTAGCGAGAAAGTGTCGCATTCACATTCATTTGAAGTGTAGACGAGGAATACATAACACTTCGCAAATCATATTATACCTTACCATGAAACATAGAAATGAGATGCGATATCGCGTTTTAAGAATCATAAGAACTCTATTGCTACGATACGTAGACATCTGCAAACGCTATTTCCTTGCAAGGAAGTGTCGCATTTACATTCATTTGAAGTGTAGACGATGAATACATAACACTTCGCAAATCATGTTATACCTTACCTTGAAACATAGAAATGAGATGCGATATCGCGATTTAAGAATCACAAGAACTCTATTGCTACGATACGTAGACATCTGCAAACGCTATTTCCTTGCAAGGAAGTGTCGCATTTACATTCATTTGAAGTGTAGACGATGAATACATAACACTTCGCAAATCATGTTATACCTTACCTTGAAACATAGAAATGAGATGCGATATCGCGTTTTAAGAATCATAAGAACTCTATTGCTACGATACGTAGACATCTGCAAACGCTATTTCCTTGCAGGGAAGTCTCGCATTTACATTCATTTGAATCGTAGACGAGGAATGCATAACACTTCGCAATGAATATTATATCTTATCATGAAACATAGATATGAGATGCAATATCTCGTTTTAAGAAGCATTAGAACTCTATTGCTACGATACCTAGACATCTGCAGACGCTATTTCCTAGCAAGGAAGTGTCGCATTTACATTCATTTGAAGTGTAGACGAGGAATACATGACACTTCGCAAATCATATTATATCTTACCATGAAACATAGGAATGAGATGCGATATCGCGTTTTATGAAGCATTAGAACTCTATTGCTACGATACGTAGACATCTGCAAACGCTATTTCCTAGCGAGAAAGTGTCGCATTCACATTCATTTGAATCGTAGGCGAGGAATACATGATACTTCGCAAATCATATTATATCTTACCATGATACATAGAAATGAGATGCGATATCGCGTTTTAAGAATCATAAGAACTCTATTGCTACGATACGTAGACATCTGCAAACGCTATTTCCTTGCAAGGAAGTGTGTCACGTCCCGAGGTGCGGTTGCGCTCGCAACGGTGGCACAAAGTCGTAACCGTTCCCGAAAATAACGCGAATTGCGTCCGGACCGGGTTCGTTGGCGTTTCGGACTCGATAAAACGGTAACTAACACTAAACTTACCTTGCGAAGGCTTGATTTCGCTGTCTGATTTCTCTTTCCAGGTACCTGGAGCGCCTTGGATCCGCAACCGGGATGGCGGCGGCGTACGGCTGGAACGGAGGTACGGGTCGTGCGGCGAAGGAAACCTCCTTCACAGGAACCAGGACTCGAACGCAGGAAATTGAATATTCCGGTGCATCACCCACGTATTCCCGAGCGAGACGACGAATAAACTCTCTCCTCCCCGCGCGTCGTGTACGCTTTGTCGGAGGTGCAAGGCTCGTCGAGAATACTTGAACTTCGGTTGAGTACGGCGCGGCTAAGCGTTGGTTCGCTCTAGCTTACCGGGATCAACCTGGGCGCAAGATATTCTGTATACGGTAGAAGTGAGGATGGAGCAACTAAGCGCTGGTTCGCTCTAGTCGTCGAGCCTCAAGACTATCGCAGATGAGATATAGAAATAGAATAATCGCGAGCGTACCCGTGGAGTAGAATTAAGGAATTGTATTTGAACTCGAATAAAGATACTTTGAATCTGGTAAAAATAAACTATATTCTATGATTTCACTATACTAAATACACTTGACTAAGTTCTAAGTTACTGACTAGCGATTACAATGAGAATTAGAAATAGTATAAAGTATCGAATGGACTCCGCTATGGGAGTATGGATAGAGACGAATGCATTAGAGCTAATTGCTCGTTGCGAATGAGCTTATTGCTCGGATCGGAAGTGCATCGTTCGGATGCTGGATTAGAACTCCTCGGTTCGGAGATGAGTTAGCAACTCTCCAGTTCGGAGATGAGATGAGAACTCTCCAGTTCGGAGATGAGATACCAACTCTCCCGTTCGGAGGTGAGATTGGAACTGCCTCCCGGATCTCGCGTCCGCGACCTCCTCGGGTCGCGCGGCGCGCGAGTCGCTGGGCCCTCGCGGTGGGGCGGACGGTCGGAGTAGGGCGGCCGCTCGGCCCTCGTGGTGGGGCGGCCGTTCGGAGTGGGGCGCGGCCCGCGTTAAGCGTGAGCCGCGAGCGTCGAGTGTGCGCGCGAGTGCACGGAACATAACCGTGCATGAATAAAATATATACATATATTTACTTAAATCTAGGTGTGTGTTGGTGTGTATGTACATATATGAGTAGTGTGCTTATTCTAATCCCACATGTACGAGAAGTACGTATAGGGCTTCGTGATCGCTGGGGATTCGACCCAGTATGTGTCGGAGAGCTCCTCGCCCTCGTAATACGGGGTGAAGTCCTCCCCCTCGTGTGTGGAGATCGCGCGTGGGCGCGGCATGCTGCATCCCTCTTCCCTCTCGTACCTTTGTCTCCTTCTGTAGGGACGGCGAGTCGGCGGGTGGCCCGTGTGCGGGGGCTCCGGATACGGATGCTGGGGATGATGAGGTGGACGCCGGAGGGTGGCAGGCGGTACGCCTGACGTTACACCACCCCCCTTGGAAAAAGAATCTCGGCCGTGCCGAGATCTCTTGTCTGTTGGGTAGATTTCGGGATGCTGGATCCTTCTCTTGGTCCTGTCGGCTGGATGCTGCGGAATCTGAGGTTTTTCGCCTGGTTGATCCTGGCGATAACGTTTGGAGTTTGGACCGTGGCTGCGGGCTTCCTTCGGATTACAGGCACTTTCGTCGCTTTCACTTTCAGCGTTCGTTTGAATGTCACTGCTCTCACTGGCTTCATTTTCAGTTTTTCGCACTTTTCTTTCACTAGCATCCACACTCTGCATACTATGCATTCGTTTACAAATTTTGATTTTGTTCGTATGAATAATTTTATGGCGCCCTTTTACATTCAGCTTAACATTACAGTTGCCCAAAATTTCGAGGATACGGTACGGTCCAGAATACTGTGCCTGGAACTTATGTTTGTTCGGCTCTTTTAAAAGATAGACCCATTGGCCTACCTCGAAGTTTTGGACATTGAGATTTCGGTCATAATAATATTTGGAACGGCGTTTCGCGTTGTCTAGATTGGCTTTAGCCAAATCCTGAGATTTCGTGATTTTCTCCTGAAGTTGTATAAGATAGTCGCTATAAGTTTCGTTATCAGAGCTGTCCTGAAAAGGAGTGGCTGACGGCGTCCTAGCTATCCTGCCGAACACTAGTTCGTGTGGGGTGTATAATGTACCCTCGTGCACACTGGTGTTGTATGAAAACATTGCATACGGTAACCAATTCACCCAATCGTTACTCGACTCTATGTAATGCTTCAGATATTCGGCCAGGACGTGGTGAGATCGTTCAACGGACCCGTTTGTTTGTGGATGGAACGCAGTGGACTTGTATTGCTTAATACGGAATTTGATTGCTATGGCTTTAATCAAGCTATTTATAAAGTTCGAACCTTGGTCCGTGAGTATGCCTTTCGGGCATCCGAACTTACAAATGAATTCTTTTATTAAAGCTTCGGCAATGTCTACTGCGGTGGTGGTTTTGAGAGGAACTGCGACTGAGTATTTAGTGAGGAGATCTTGGATCGTGAGGATACTTGTATAACCGTCGGAAGTTTCGGGAAGAGGACCCATTACGTCCATTGAAATCTTATCGAATGCCCTGCCAGGGGTGTCGGTTAAAGTGAGAGGCTGTCTGGTCTTTACCCGGACCAGTTTCTCTGTCTGACAACTTTTACATTTGCCAATATATTCTTGTATTTGTGTTTTCATGTTTGGCCAAAAGTATTGTTGTCTGATGCGAGAATAAGTTTTATTAACCCCTTTGTGACCTCCCACAGGGGAGTCGTGGTTTTCCCTTATTATTTTCAGTCGCTCTTCGACCGAAGGGGTTTTAATGAGGCCCTGGCAGACCGTAATCTGGACAGTTGTTTCGTAAAACAGGTCTTGAAGGATTTTCTGGATTCGGGACCAGGATACGGAGTCTAGATAGGTTTGTGCGATACTAAATGTTTGTAATTGTAATTCGTTTACAACGTCGCACAAGGATCTGAATGTTTCTATTACGGTCTGGAAATTGATTGATCTGGTGGAATGTTCGATGATTGGAAGCTGGATTTGGAATTCGTTTCCGATTTTTATGACTTTGGCTTTGGTAAGGACGTGATTTTTGTTTAGGAGGAATTTTTCAGCGTTCGCTAGATCTTTGGCGCCCGTGTCATAGGGGTGCCCAGATTGCGTGACGAAGACAACTACATTGTCTCGTCGCGTTGATAATGCGTCACGGCTGAAATTAAATAGAGGTTCGCGTCGGAAAAATTCATTTGGAGCAGGAGTATAGAAGTCGGTGCTGTCGCTGGCGACTTGCGGAGGTGGTGCTGTGTTGGTACGGAAGGACGTGCCTGGAGTCGGTAATTCAGGTTCTGATGTTACCGGAGTAGGAGGAGGCGCTAGTGTGGTATACTTTTTACGGGTTTCCGGAGGCACATCGAAGATGTCGTCCTCCGAGTTTTCTGAATACGAGAGCGGAAAAATTTGAGCGGGATTCCGCGACAATGCGTCCGCATTAAGGTTCGTTTTTCCACTTTTATAGACCATCTCGTAGTCAAATTCCGCTAACTTAAGCCTCCACCGTACGAGTCTACTTGACGGGTCCTTGACCGAATTCATCCACACTAACGGTCGATGGTCGGTAACGAGTTTGAATTGATTACCGTATATGTATGGACGAAAGTAATGGACGGCGTAGACAATCGCCAGACACTCCTTCTCGATCGTGGAGTAGTTTTTCTCCGCAGCGTTTAACAGTCGCGACGTGTACGCGATTGGCAAGTCGCGGCCTATTGGTCCTTGACTCAAGATAGCACCAATAGCTTCGGCGGACGCGTCGGTCGTTATCACGAATGGTTGTTTGAAGTTGGGGTACTGCAAGATAGGCGCTTCGCATAGGCAATCTCTGAGTTTGACGAATGAATTCTCTTGCTCGTTACGCCATACAAAGGGCGCGTCTTTTTTTAACAAATTTGTAAGTGGCTTAGCAATATTAGAAAAATTTGCGATGAACCGCCTGTAGTATCCCGCGAGCCCGAGGAATTGTTTGATCTGTTTCGCGTTGCGCGGGCGCGGAAAATTTTTGACGGCGCTAATTTTCGCAGGGTCAGGTTTTACACCGTGCTCACTGATAATATGACCCAAATAGCTTACTTCTCTCCTCAAGAATTCGCACTTATCCGGCTGCAATACTAAATTAGCTTCTTTGAGCCGTTGAGTTAATTTATCGAATTTAAGTCGATGTTCTTGAAGAGAGCTAGCGTAGATAACAATGTCGTCCAAATAGACGAAAATTTCGTTCCCCTGGAGACCGGACAGGACATTGTCCATAAGTCGTTGGAACGTCGCTGGCGCATTTTTTAATCCGAATGGCATTCTTTTAAATTCATAATGCCCGTGAGGCGTCGAAAAAGCGGTTTTGGGAGCATCGGCGGGCTCCATTGGGATCTGGTGAAATCCGCTCGCGAGATCGAATGTACTAAAATACTTCGCGCTCCCGAGCTGATCAAGTATCTCGGTAATGCAAGGGAGGGGATAGGCATCGGCGACAGATTTCTCATTGAGTGCGCGGTAGTCGATGACGACGCGCCATTGCTTGTTGCCCAAGGAGTCCGGTTTCTTTGGGACAACCCACAATGGCGAATTATATGGTGATTTTGACGGAGAGATGACACCATTTTGTAAAAATTTGTCGACTTGTCGTCGAATCTCCTCCTTATGAGCTGGTGGGAACCGGTATTGTTTCACATTGACGGGGCGGTCGTCGACGGTTGGAATCTTGTGCGTGGTTGCTGACGTATGCCCTAATTTATCCCCCTCAATGTGAAAAAGCTCCTGCGTGCTTTGAACGAGACGGACGACGTGCTCTCTTTCCTCTGCGTTGAGGTGGTCGAGACGGAGGAGACTAAGAATTCGGTCTAGGCGAGATTTCGAAGGATTGGCGGATTTCGATGTTTGTTTCAACGGCGCCTGTTGTATATTATTTTTAACCGCCTGAGCATAGGAGATCTGTTGAACATTCGCGATTTTGCAACGCGAAGGAGGAGTTTCGAGTGTCGAATATGGTGTCTGACTCGAGAAAGAAATAGAAGTTTTCCCTTTTTGGGATGAGCCGATCGGTACGGCGGATACGTTGGATTTAGAAAAAATCGGATAGAGCGATGGACTTTCCTCCTTATGGAGGGGAGTCATGATTTGCGCGGGCTCAAGTACGATTTCTGGTAACGCGATTTCGACGGCGCGGTCGGATGAATTAATTATTCGAGTTACCGCTTTGCCCCGAATTACTCTGACGAGAGCGTTTCCGAAAAATATACCCGGCGCAAGATCGATACGAGGAATTATACCTTCCGCGAGGTTCGAATTAACTACGCGGACCTTGATACCGATATTTGATCTCGGTGGAATGGAGATACGGTCTCCTGACTTCGGAGAAGCTGCTTTGTCTTGCGTTCGAAGCTTCGATTTCGTTGCTGCATCGCGTTTCAGCGGAGGCGATGATTTACGCGGCGGGCGCGGCGGCGGAGGGGGAATAGATTCCGTGCGCGGCGCTTGTTTACGTTTCGGCGATAGGAGAGGCTTTATTTTCGAGTCCGGTGACGGTTCCTCGAGTGCTTCGATATCGTCTTCGAAAGGAATTCTCTTACCATTCCATTTGATTATTTTATTTGGAAAAGAGATTTCTGCGTCCATACAGAACCCGGAGCCGAGGATCCCGCTTGGTTTAAGGGGAAAATCATCCTTGACCACATTAAAAGGAACGACGCGACCGAAAATGACAAGATTCACCGTCCCTAAGGTTGCGGTTTTGCCATCGGTTACCCCTGTTATTATGACGATCTCGGACTTATCGATTCGCGCGGATGCTTTTAGAGCCGAACGTTTTATAATATTTATTTCCGCCCCAGTGTCCACCATGAAGCGAGTTGGTGAAATTAGAAGATCGGATTTTAAAATTACGTTTGGCGTGCTAGTTTTTCCGGTTATGTTTATCGCGGCGTTTCGTCGATTTCCGCGTTGGAGTTGTTCGCGGCGAGAGGACGGACTTGGTGCGCGGCCTCGCCACCTGTCTCGCGGCGGGTGCGGAGGCCATTGTCGTTTCCCGAATTTTTATTTACCGCGTTGTTGTACTGCCTTTTTCGGCACTCGCCTATTTCGTGCCCCGGGGTCTTGCAATAGCGACAAAATTTGGGCGCGTCCCTGGCTACGATTTGTCTCGGTTGTTCGTACGCGGGGCCTCGAGTAGGAGGCGGTACGTCCCTGGATCGCAAGTATTCCTGCGGTCGGTACGGCGATGGCGGTCTGAACCGACACTCGGTCGCGTAATGTCCGATATTATTGCATTTTCGGCAAATAATTTCGGCTGGTTTTTCGCGCAATTCTGGTCGCGCGGCACGCGATCTACCTAGTCGGTTGCAATCACGTTCGTGCATTTGGTAAAGTTCTCGCGCTCGAGCGAACGTTTCTCGCAATGTGCCGAATGAATTTATCGTCATTTGCATTCGAATTTCCGGAATGAGACCGTCTTTAAAACATTGTAATGTGAGCGCGTCTACGTCATCGAGCGATTCCGGTGTGTCTCGTCGAGCAAGCCTCTCGCAATCAATTATAGCGGTTCTAAGATCTTTTACTCGACCGATGTAATCTAGAATGTGCTCGTTCGCGCGCATGAATATATTTGCAAGTTCACCCCGATAATGATGAGCTGATTTTACGGAGCAAAATGTGCTGCGAAGAACGTCCGTTAATTCGAGTATTGTGTAACATGGCTCGTCTTCTAGCGCGGCGTAGGCACGACCCTTGAGTTTTCCCTTAAGCAGGCGTGTGAAAGTTCGCTCGCACCCATTAGGGATAAGCTCATAAGCGCGTTTACACGCTCGGGTAAACTGAAGAATAGGAATGTTCTGACCATCGAATGTCGGCACGGCTTCGAGGGCCTGCTTAAGTGATAGCTCGTCGTGTTGCGAACTATTTGTATTAAAATCGGAGCTCGAATTATGTCCGGAAAGCGGATTTCCCCGAGGAATATCTAGAGAAACAGTATCGTCGCGCGTTAAATCAGGCGTTCTGCGAATAGATTCTAATTCACGGCGTAAAATTTCTATTTGCTGGAGCAACGCGGCATTACTCGGATCGGTCGCTTTCGTATTTTTCGCTGAAGTATTTTGTTGCGCGGTACTAGGAAGAGGCTCGGCGATAGCGTCTTGGAAGTCGAGCGTTCTGCTAATGCGTTTTTCGCGTTCGGAATCGGCCATCGCGGCGGCTCGCTGTGTCTGCTGGCGCGTTTTTGTCGGAGTCCGGGTTGCCATATCTAGTTTCGCGGTTCCTTTCGGCGGAATTTCCGGAGGAAACGCGTGGCTATCCCACCGCTGTCACCAAAAATAACTTTCGTGTCACGTCCCGAGGTGCGGTTGCGCTCGCAACGGTGGCACAAAGTCGTAACCGTTCCCGAAAATAACGCGAATTGCGTCCGGACCGGGTTCGTTGGCGTTTCGGACTCGATAAAACGGTAACTAACACTAAACTTACCTTGCGAAGGCTTGATTCCGCTGTCTGATTTCTCTTTCCAGGTACCTGGAGCGCCTTGGATCCGCAACCGGGATGGCGGCGGCGTACGGCTGGAACGGAGGTACGTCTACGGGAATAAGCGTCCAGGCGGGTTGACTCCGGCTGGCAGGTATCGGCGTTTGGCCCTGACGATTGGCGACTCGTACGGGTCGTGCGGCGAAGGAAACCTCCTTCACAGGAACCAGGACTCGAACGTAGGAAATTGAATATTCTGGTGCATCACCCACGTATTCCCGAGCGAGACGACGAATGAAATCTCTCCTCCCCGCGCGTCGTGTACGCTTTGTCGGAGGTGCAAGGCTCATCGAGAATACTTGAACTTCGGTTGAATACGGCACGGCTAAGCGTTGGTTCGCTCTAGCTTACCGGGATCGACCTGGGCGCAAGATATTCTGTACACGGTAGAAGTGAGGATGGAGCAACTAAGCGCTGGTTCGCTCTAGTCGTCGAGCCTCAAGACTATCGTAGATGAGATATAGAATTAGAATAATCGCGAGCGTACCCGTGGATTAGAATTAAGGAATTGTATTTGAACTCGAATAAAGATACTTTGAATCTGGTAAAAATAAACTATATTCTATGATTTCACTATACTAAATACACTTGACTAAGTTCTAAGTTACTGACTAGCGATTACAATGAGAATTAGAAATAGTATAAAGTATCGAATGGACTCCGCTATGGGAGTATGGATAGAGACGAATGCATTAGAGCTAATTGCTCGTTGCGAATGAGCTTATTGCTCGGATCGGAAGTGCATCGTTCGGATGCTGGATTAGAACTCCTCGGTTCGGAGATGAGTTAGCAACTCTCCAGTTCGGAGATGAGATGAGAACTCTCCAGTTCGGAGATGAGATACCAACTCTCCCGTTCGGAGGTGAGATTGGAACTGCCTCCCGGATCTCGCGTCCGCGACCTCCTCGGGTCGCGCGGCGCGCGAGTCGCTGGGCCCTCGCGGTGGGGCGGACGGTCGGAGTAGGGCGGCCGCTCGGCCCTCGTGGTGGGGCGGCCGTTCGGAGTGGGGCGCGGCCCGCGTTAAGCGTGAGCCGCGAGCGTCGAGTGTGCGCGCGAGTGCACGGAACATAGCCGTGCATGAATAAAATATATACATATATTTACTTAAATCTAGGTGTGTGTTGGTGTGTATGTACATATATGAGTAGTGTGCTTATTCTAATCCCACATGTACGAGAAGTACGTATAGGGCTTCGTGATCGCTGGGGATTCGACCCAGTATGTGTCGGAGAGCTCCTCGCCCTCGTAATACGGGGTGAAGTCCTCCCCCTCGTGTGTGGAGATCGCGCGTGGGCGCGGCATGCTGCATCCCTCTTCCCTCTCGTACCTTTGTCTCCTTCTGTAGGGACGGCGAGTCGGCGGGTGGCCCGTGTGCGGGGGCTCCGGATACGGATGCTGGGGATGATGAGGTGGACGCCGGAGGGTGGCAGGCGGTACGCCTGACGTTACACGATATCGAGTTTTAAGAAGCATTAGATCTCTATTGCTACGATACCTAGACACCTGCAGACGCTATTTCCTAGCAAGGAAGTGTCGCATTTACATTCATTTGAAGTGTAGACGAGGAATACATAACACTTCGCAAATCATGTTATACCTTACCATGAAACATAGAAATGAGAAGCGATATCGCGTTTTAAGAATCATAAGAACTCTATTGCTACGATACGTAGACATCTGCAAACGCTATTTCCTTGCAAGGAAGTGTCGCATTTACATTCATTTGAATCGTAGACGAGGAATGCATAACACATCGCAAATCATATTACATCTTACCTTGAAACATAGAAATGAGATGCGATATCGAGTTTTAAGAAGCATTAGAACTCTATTGCTACGATACCTAGACATCTGCAGACGCTATTTCCTAGCAAGGAAGAGTCGCATTTACATTCATTTGAAGTGTAGACGAGGAATACATGACACTTCGCAAATCATATTATATCTTACCATGAAACATAGAAATGAGATGCGATATCGCGTTTTAAGAAGCATCAGAAATCCATTGCTACGATACGTAGACATCTGCAAACGATATTTCCTTGCAAGGAAGTGTCGCATTTACATTCAGTTGATGTGTAGACGAGGAATACATAACACTTCGCAAATCATGTTATACCTTACCATGAAACATAGAAATGAGATGCGATATCGCGTTTTATGAATCATAAGAACTCTATTGCTACGATACGTAGACATCTGCAGACGCTATTTCCTTGCAAGGAAGTGTCGCATTTACATTCATTTGAATCGTAGACGAGGAATGCATAACACTTCGCAAATCATATTACATCTTACCATGAAACATAGAAATGAGATGCGATATCGAGTTTTAAGAAGCATTAGAACTCTATTGCTACGATACCTAGACATCTGCAGACGCTATTTCCTAGCAAGGAAGTGTCGCATTTACATTCATTTGAAGTGTAGACGAGGAATACATAACACTTCGCAAATCATGTTATACCTTACCATGAAACATAGAACTGAGATGCGATATCGCGTTTTATGAATCATAAGAACCCTATTGCTACGATACGTAGACATCTGCAAACGCTATTTCCTTGCAAGGAAGTGTCGCATTTACATTCATTTGTATCGTAGACGATGAATACATAACACTTCGCAAATCATATTATATCTTACCATGATACATAGAAATGAGATGCGATATCGCGTTTTAAGAATCATACGAACTCTATTGCTACGATACGTAGACATCTGCAAACGCTATTTCCTTGCAAGGAAGTGTCGCATTTACATTCATATGAATCGTAGACGAGGAATGCATAACACTTCGCAAATCATATTACATCTTACCATGAAACATAGAATTGAGATGCGATATCGCGTTTTAAGAATCATAAGAACTCTATTGCTACGATACGTAGACATCTGCAAACGCTATTTCCTAGCGAGAAAGTGTCGCATTCACATTCATTTGAATCGTAGACGAGGAATACATGATACTTCGCAAATCATATTATATCTTACCATGAAACATAGAAATGAGATGCGATATCGAGTTTTAAGAAGCATTAGATCTCTATTGCTACGATACCTAGACACCTGCAGACGCTATTTCCTAGCAAGGAAGTGTCGCATTTACATTCATTTGAAGTGTAGACGAGGAATACATAACACTTCGCAAATCATGTTATACCTTACCATGAAACATAGAAATGAGATGCGATATCGCGTTTTAAGAATCATAAGAACTCTATTGCTACGATACGTAGACATCTGCAAACGCTATTTCCTTGCAAGGAAGTGTAGCATTTACATTCATTTGAATCGTAGACGAGGAATGCATAACACTTCGCAAATCATATTACATCTTACCATGAAACATAGAAATAAGATGCGATATCGAGTTTTAAGAAGCATTAGAACTCTATTGCTACGATACCTAGACATCTGCAGACGCTATTTCCTAGCAAGGAAGTGTCGCATTTACATTCATTTGAAGTGTAGACGAGGAATACATGACACTTCGCAAATCATATTATATCTTACCATGAAACATAGAAATGAGATGCGATATCGCGTTTTAAGAAGCATCAGAAATCCATTGCTACGATACGTAGACATCTGCAAACGATATTTCCTTGCAAGGAAGTGTCGCATTTACATTCAGTTGATGTGTAGACGAGGAATACATAACACTTCGCAAATCATATTATATCTTACCATGAAACACAGAAATGAGATGCGATATCGCGTTTTAAGAAGCATTAGAACTCTATTGCTACGATACGTAGACATCTGCAAACGCTATTTCCTTGCAAGGAAGTGTCGCATTTACATTCATTTGAAGTGTAGACGAGGAATACATAACACTTCGCAAATCATGTTATACCTTACCATGAAACATAGAAATGAAATGCGATATCGCGTTTTTAGAATCATAAGAACTCTATTGCTACGATACGTAGACATCTGCAAACGCTATTTCCTTGCAAGGAAGTGTCGCATTTACATTCATTTGAAGTGTAGACGATGAATACATAACACTTCGCAAATCATGTTATACCTTACCATGAAACATAGAAATGAGATGCGATATCGCGTTTTAAGAATCATAAGAACTCTATTGCTACGAGACGTAGACATCTGCAAACGCTATTTCCTTGCAAGGAAGTGTCGCATTTACATTCATTTGAATCGTAGACGAGGAATGCATAACACTTCGCAAATCATATTACATCTTACCATGAAACATAGAAATGAGATGCGATATCGAGTTTTAAGAAGCATTAGAACTCTATTGCTACGATACCTAGACATCTGCAGACGCTATTTCCTAGCAAGGAAGTGTCGCATTTACATTCATTTGAAGTGTTGACGAGGAATACATAACGCTTCGCAAATCATATTCTATCTTACCATGAAACATAGAAATGAAATGCGATATCGCGTTTTAAGAAGCATTAGAACTCTATTGCTACGATACCTAGACATCTGCAGACGCTATTTCCTAGCAAGGAAGTGTCGCATTTACATTCATTTGAAGTGTAGACGAGGAATACATAACACTTCGCAAATCATGTTATACCTTACCATGAAACAGAGAAATGAAATGCGATATCGCGTTTTAAGAATCATAAGAACTATATTGCTACGATACGTAGACATCTGCAAACGCTATTTCCTTGCAGGGAAGTGTCGCATTTACATTCATTTGAAGTGTAGACGATGAATACATAACACTTCGCAAATCATGTTATACCTTACCATGAAACATTGATATGAGATGCGATATCGCGTTTTAAGAATCATAAGAACTCTATTGCTACGATACGTAGACATCTGCAAACGCTATTTCCTTGCAAGGAAGTGTCGCATTTACATTCATTTGAATCGTAGACGAGGAATGCATAACACTTCGCAAATCATATTACATCTTACCATGAAACATAGAAATGAGATGCGATATCGAGTTTTAAGAAGCATTAGAACTCTATTGCTACGATACCTAGACATCTGCAGACGCTATTTCCTAGCAAGGAAGTGTCGCATTTACATTCATTTGAAGTGTAGACGAGGAATACATGACACTTCGCAAATCATATTATATGTACCATGATACATAGAAATGAGATGCGATATCGCGTTTTAAGAAGCATTAGAAATCTATTGCTACGATACGTAGACATCTGCAAACGCTATTTCCTAGCGAGAAAGTGTCGCATTCACATTCATTTGAAGTGTAGACGAGGAATACATAACACTTCGCAAATCATATTATACCTTACCATGAAACATAGAAATGAGATGCGATATCGCGTTTTAAGAATCATAAGAACTCTATTGCTAGGATACGTAGACATCTGCAAAAGCTATTTCCTAGCAAGGAAGTGTCGCATTTACATTCATTTGGAGTGTAGACGAGGAATACATGACACATCGCAAATCATATTATATCTTACCATGATACATAGAAATGAGATGCGATATCGCGTTTTAAGGAGCATTAGAAATCTATTGCTACGATACGTAGACATCTGCAGACGCTATTTCCTAGCAAGGAAGTGTCGCATTTACATTCATTTGAAGTGTAGACGAGGAATACATAACGCTTCGCAAATCATATTCTATCTTACCATGAAACATAGAAATGAAATGCGATATCGCGTTTTAAGAAGCATTAGAACTCTATTGCTACGATACCTAGACATCTGCAGACGCTATTTCCTAGCAAGGAAGTGTCGCATTTACATTCATTTGAATCGTAGACGAGGAATGCATAACACTTCGCAAATCATATTACATCTTACCTTGAAACATAGAAATGAGATGCGATATCGAGTTTTAAGAAGCATTAGAACTCTATTGCTACGATACCTAGACATCTGCAGATGCTATTTCCTAGCAAGGAAGTGTCGCATTTACATTCATTTGAAGTGTAGACGAGGAATACATAACACTTCGCAAATCATGTTATACCTTACCATCAAACATAGAAATGAGATGCGATATCGCGTTTTAAGAATCATAAGAACTCTATTGCTACGATACGTAGACATCTGCAAACGCTATTTCCTTGCAAGGAAGTGTAGCATTTACATTCATTTGAATCGTAGACGAGGAATGCATAACACTTCGCAAATCATATTACATCTTACCATGAAACATAGAAATAAGATGCGATATCGAGTTTTAAGAAGCATTAGAACTCTATTGCTACGATACCTAGACATCTGCAGACGCTATTTCCTAGCAAGGAAGTGTCGCATTTACATTCATTTGAAGTGTAGACGAGGAATACATGACACTTCGCAAATCATATTATATCTTACCATGAAACATAGAAATGAGATGCGATATCGCGTTTTAAGAAGCATCAGAAATCCATTGCTACGATACGTAGACATCTGCAAACGATATTTCCTTGCAAGGAAGTGTCGCATTTACATTCAGTTGATGTGTAGACGAGGAATACATAACACTTCGCAAATCATATTATATCTTACCATGAAACACAGAAATGAGATGCGATATCGCGTTTTAAGAAGCATTAGAACTCTATTGCTACGATACGTAGACATCTGCAAACGCTATTTCCTTGCAAGGAAGTGTCGCATTTACATTCATTTGAAGTGTAGACGAGGAATACATAACACTTCGCAAATCATGTTATACCTTACCATGAAACATAGAAATGAAATGCGATATCGCGTTTTTAGAATCATAAGAACTCTATTGCTACGATACGTAGACATCTGCAAACGCTATTTCCTTGCAAGGAAGTGTCGCATTTACATTCATTTGAAGTGTAGACGATGAATACATAACACTTCGCAAATCATGTTATACCTTACCATGAAACATAGAAATGAGATGCGATATCGCGTTTTAAGAATCATAAGAACTCTATTGCTACGAGACGTAGACATCTGCAAACGCTATTTCCTTGCAAGGAAGTGTCGCATTTACATTCATTTGAATCGTAGACGAGGAAAGCATAACACTTCGCAAATCATATTACATCTTACCATGAAACATAGAAATGAGATGCGATATCGAGTTTTAAGAAGCATTAGAACTCTATTGCTACGATACCTAGACATCTGCAGACGCTATTTCCTAGCAAGGAAGTGTCGCATTTACATTCATTTGAAGTGTTGACGAGGAATACATAACGCTTCGCAAATCATATTCTATCTTACCATGAAACATAGAAATGAAATGCGATATCGCGTTTTAAGAAGCATTAGAACTCTATTGCTACGATACCTAGACATCTGCAGACGCTATTTCCTAGCAAGGAAGTGTCGCATTTACATTCATTTGAAGTGTAGACGAGGAATACATAACACTTCGCAAATCATGTTATACCTTACCATGAAACAGAGAAATGAAATGCGATATCGCGTTTTAAGAATCATAAGAAATATATTGCTACGATACGTAGACATCTGCAAACGCTATTTCCTTGCAGGGAAGTGTCGCATTTACATTCATTTGAAGTGTAGACGATGAATACATAACACTTCGCAAATCATGTTATACCTTACCATGAAACATTGATATGAGATGCGATATCGCGTTTTAAGAATCATAAGAACTCTATTGCTACGATACGTAGACATCTGCAAACGCTATTTCCTTGCAAGGAAGTGTCGCATTTACATTCATTTGAATCGTAGACGAGGAATGCATAACACTTCGCAAATCATATTACATCTTACCATGAAACATAGAAATGAGATGCGATATCGAGTTTTAAGAAGCATTAGAACTCTATTGCTACGATACCTAGACATCTGCAGACGCTATTTCCTAGCAAGGAAGTGTCGCATTTACATTCATTTGAAGTGTAGACGAGGAATACATGACACTTCGCAAATCATATTATATGTACCATGATACATAGAAATGAGATGCGATATCGCGTTTTAAGAAGCATTAGAAATCTATTGCTACGATACGTAGACATCTGCAAACGCTATTTCCTAGCGAGAAAGTGTCGCATTCACATTCATTTGAAGTGTAGACGAGGAATACATAACACTTCGCAAATCATATTATACCTTACCATGAAACATAGAAATGAGATGCGATATCGCGTTTTAAGAATCATAAGAACTCTATTGCTAGGATACGTAGACATCTGCAAAAGCTATTTCCTAGCAAGGAAGTGTCGCATTTACATTCATTTGGAGTGTAGACGAGGAATACATGACACATCGCAAATCATATTATATCTTACCATGATACATAGAAATGAGATGCGATATCGCGTTTTAAGGAGCATTAGAAATCTATTGCTACGATACGTAGACATCTGCAGACGCTATTTCCTAGCAAGGAAGTGTCGCATTTACATTCATTTGAAGTGTAGACGAGGAATACATAACGCTTCGCAAATCATA